>NC_046657.1:107953961-107958311 GCF_010883055.1 Belonocnema kinseyi | reverse complement strand
AAGAATTGGTGCTCTTACCCTATGGAATCAGTCGATTCGTTCGTACGTTCCATCTTTTTCAATTCACTTAGCAATTTTTTACATATGAGTAAGATCTTTCAAAATTTAAATACTCTGACCTTTATGTAACAAAAACAATAGTAAAAAAGCGTGAAATTAAATAATATATAAAATGGTTGGGATTCGACGATTCTCATAATAGCTATATAAGTAATTCAATATTATAAAACATGTTCATGTGTATGTATGTGTACATTAAATATTTTATTGATAAAGAAATATTTTTCCAGTTAAACATGTGTTTTTATGTTCACGTATATTTCCTTCAAAATTAATAAATAAGTGAATTCCAATCCTGTTACTAATTTTTCTTTAATTTAGAACAAGTTCAAACGCCGCAACCTAACTTAAAAGTAGATCAAGTCTAAGCCCTTAAAATATTTCTAATATTAAAAATATTTCATTCTACATAGATACCGTGAAAAATTATTTTAGCTTTAAAATGGTATTACAATTGGAAATAGTCGAGTTTGAAAATAGTCAAATAAGGTAAACGTTAGTTGTAAACGTTAATCGTTCTGCCAGCTTTCCTTCTATTTATTCAATTTCAATGAATGTGAATTTTATTCTATGTAGAAAATACTAAAAGTAAGTTGTTTTTATAATCAAATGTTACATTTCACTTTTTTTTACAATATCTTCAAATTAAAACCAAGCTTCACGATTACTGGGACCGTTACAATTGCTGGGACATTCAACTTAAACACCCGTGCAGAAATTTCCCTATCTTTCACTATTTGAAGTTGGGTTCCAATGAGGTCACTATCATAATATTTAGCCTAGAAAAAACTGGTTGGGGCCCCTATCGAAATATCTAGTACAGAAAAAACTGGTTGGGGCCTCTATAAGAATATCTAGTCTAGAAAAAACTGATAGTGTCCTATCAAGGTCTAGTGAAGAATTTCGTGCCTCGTATATAGGTGTGGCAAATCTATCTTTTACTTTTTTTTAAATAAAAAATTCCGTCTTATGAAAAACTATAAATGTTTAGAAAAAATTACATTTCCTGTCATTCTAAAAAGTTTTAAAGTAGTCTACAACGGAAAAAACGAAATATTACAGGAAGAAAAATTTCAATCGATCACAATTATTTAAAAATTATTTTATTGATATTCCTGCTAACAGTTCGTATATTTTACATGTACATAATGTCGTATAAGAATAAATATTTAATTAGAATAAGAGAGTTCAAAATTTTTTGATCTGTAGCTTATGAGGGCTGTTCACGTGGGCTTTTGGAGACATGTCTAGGTGTAATTTCTCCGAAAGTATTGTGAAAAATATGACTTATGTGGTATGTCTGGGTTCGGAAAATAATAGGCTATGGATATGTGTTATCAAAAGGGAAATAATGTGTATTATGTTAAAAATATGATTGGTCAAAGTTACCTTACTTTTGAAGGCCAATTTCTCGGCTTGTAATGATTATGTTGAAAATTGTATTTCGCAGAAACTTAGATAAAGTCTTTCTGAAAAGATTAGCATGTATGAAAGAACTATTGCTTTTAAATAAATGCTAAAAAACATGCATAAATGAAAAGCATTTTTGGGTTAAATTTAAGGCAAGTAACTACCGATCCTAGCGGCCAAATGCTAGAGAGAGCGTTAGGCACGCCCACGCTGTTGTCCTCAATACAATGCATACCCTTTACCTCACCCCGGAAAGTTGCAGGGCCCGTAAGGTTACCATACCTACGCAAACTGGAATTTACATCTAGCACCATTCTCAAGAGAACCTTCTTGGATTTATTTCTGAATTTTCTGTTTGGCACCAATGAAATTAACGAAATTTTAAGTACCCAAAAAATATGCTAAAAATACTACTCTGACGCTCAACGGATTTGGGCGTTTCTTGAAATTCTGATTCGAATGATATATACTTTTAGGAGTCACTTTTCGCATGAAAAATTGAATGTAATAATTCTTCCAAATTAGGGTAACTTTGAACAAGCCTATTTTTGATATAATAAACATTATTTCACTTTTGATAACACACACACATAGCTCGTTATTTTCCTAATCCAGACATACCACATAAGTCATATTTATCACAATACCTCCGGAGAAATTACACCTAAACGACATGTCTCGAAAAGCATAACAATCCAATCCAAGCATAACACATCATTTATAATTGTGAACAATGCTTTCATATAAAATAGTCGTAAGAAGTGGAAATAAAGTTTGAAATTTTGAAAATGCTGTGTATATGAATTACCGTCTGATCGAATCTTATCATGGAGACAGTTGCGAAATATAATGAATTATTGCTTTAGAAATTTTTAACACTTTCAAAAAGTAATATTTGACAAATTTCTTTTTATTGCATTCCTTGCTTTCGCAAGCTTAGATATTTACAACTTTCTTTGAGAATTATTTCTCCGGGAAGGGATTCTTCAAATAGGAAATTAGAGTGAGTTGTAAATTTCGTAGGTTGCTACAGCTTCAATAAATTTGGACTTGGCTAAAATTGTGATTGACTCCATAAAATTATTAAAAACCTTGGAAATCCGTTGAAATTGTTCACATATGCTGGTGAAAATGTCTTTGAAGTTTATAAAATACCATAAAATCTTGAAAATTTCTTCAAATTATTGTAATCTCTTTCAAAGTTCTCGTAGTCTTTATAAATTTATAAATTTTAAACAAATCTTTAAAAATATTTGTAAGATTCAAGATAATTCAAAAATGGGTATAGACATGAAATGAATTGTGATTAACCCACGAATTAATGTTTTGAATAAAAAGTGACTAATGTTATTTTTTACATCATCCTTATGTAAAATATATTGTTTCTTTTTGAAGTCAACTTTGTTTCAAGACAACTGTTTCAACTGATAATCAGCTCGTTCACCTGACGCATATCAATTTATGTCTAATTGAATTAAATATTATAATTTCAAACTGCACATTTCATTTGTTAAAATGTACTAAGGAAACTTTTGGAGGTACCTTTTTCGAACCACCCTATTATGTATACAATCCATTCTTCATAATTTTAGTATAAATAAATTCTATAAATTTCAAACAATTCGTCAGCCTAACGCAGCAAAGTTTCACAAATAAAATGTTAATTACAACAAATTACTCCTTCTGATGATTATTTCTAAAATTTAGATAATTAATAACAAGTACAAGGCAGCATTGCGAAGCGTTACCAGCCAGTAATGGCCGCGTATACCAGTGGTCGGCACGCTCTTGCCCTGGGCACGGTAGCCTGCCCTGGCTGCCCTGTGACCTACTCTCAGGGCAGTACCTGCGTGCTTGACCAGATCATCCCTTTCCTCAGGGGTCCTTTGTTATAAAATGGGAAAAAATATGAAATTAAAAAATTCGTAATTTTATGTTCAGTGACTTAAAAGTAATATATTTGGCATCTACGTATTGTTCCGATTCCAAAGACATGTAATTTATCTATAAAGGTTGAAAATTTGAGAAGTATTTAGTATTAAATTGACTGTCAATCTGATGTTTCTTGATTATAAACTCCTTCAAGTTTTTAACTTTTCTAGGCTAATAATATATCATTGGAATCGGAAAAATTCGTAAATGCTGATAATGCTATTTTCAAATCGCTAATTAAAAAATTAAGAGTTTTAAAATTTCCTTACTTTGACATGCCTGTGGACAAAAGACCCTTACTGGAGTAAGCTCACTCACCCTAAGGTACATGAGACCGAAAAGTAGTAGAAAAAATTAAGTCGGGAGGAGCCTGACCATACCTGAAAATGAAGCAAAAAGTTTGCCGACCACTGGCGTATACTATCGGCGAAAAAACTTTGAAGCTTAACAGCTCAGTCAAAAAAAAATGCTAGCGCAACAAAAAACAGTCATTTAACAGCTGAAAGTGTTCTAGGTTAATGAGCTTGAAGACGTTTATGCAAAAAATTTGTTGTGCTTAGCAGACTGAAAAATGTAAAAAAAAGTAAGGTTTTTTGGGTACATTTAAGAACAGTCAAGCTTAGAGCATTATTTCTTATACAAGGGGCGATGGAAAAAATTTGAAAAAATTCATGAGTATGAGGAAAACTGTTGTGAACCAGTTGCAGTTGAAAAATTTAAAAAATAATAAAAATTGTTGCTTAAAAGCACAAAAATGTGCAACTATATTATCTTCAGTTCTAATACAGATATTAAAGCGATTCAAATTGCAAACTGTAATGCATAGGCTCTGTATTTATTTTCAATCGCCCGTAAGGATGTGTTAGTCTTTTTTTTTGTGAAAATCGCGATATTCTTAGACATTTTTTTTGTTGGAAAACAAGTGACAGAAAGCAGGAGGGGGGGGGG
>NC_046657.1:107947667-107953861 GCF_010883055.1 Belonocnema kinseyi | reverse complement strand
CAAGCATTCAAAACTAGGGGCCGAAGAATGGCACCAGTGGTCGGCAGTAAAAAAAAAACGAGCCCCCCCTGCTTTCTGTCACTTGTTTTCCAACAAAAAAATGTCTAAAAATATCGCGATTATCACAAAAAAAATAAGACTAACACATCCTTCCGGGCGATTGAAAATAAATAAAGAGCCTATCAATTACAGTTTGCAGTTTGCATCGCTTTAATATCTGTATTAGAATTGAAGATAATATAGTTGCACATTTTTGTGCTTTTAAGCAACAATTTTTATTATTTTTAAAATTTTTCAACTGCAACTGGTTCAAAACAGTTTTCCTCATACTCATGAATTTTTTCAAATTTTTTCCATCGCCCCTTGTATAAGAAATAATGCTCTAAACTTGACTGTTCTTAAATGTACCCAAAAAACTGACTTAGTAAAATTTAATTTTATATTCCACATGAAGGAATTAAAACAATTTATTACACATATTTTGTGAACTTATTAGAAGGAATTAAATAATCTCGAAATCTGAACACTTTTGAGGAATAGAATACATCTCTGTGAGGTTATCTGTCGGTATAATTACAAGGAAGAAAACACGTTCCCTTTTGGGGAATAGGAACGTATGCGGCTGAGATTGAAAATATTGACCGATTTTTATCAACATTTTTTTGATTCACTCAGAATAATATAACGATGCTAATGCAGTATATTAAAATTTTATTAATTAATATCACACAAAATTCGGATTTTTCTCCGCTGTGTCTAATCTCAGACAATGGGAAGGTCTCGCGAGGCCGAAAACCGTCCACTCGACAAACTACCACTCGCCGCAAGGGTAGCGGTTTCCAGACAATGCCTGAACCAAGGTGACGGTCACCTGATGATGACTTTCTCCCAGGCAATTTTTTTCAAACTTTTTTTACTACATACCCCTTTTTCTGAAAATATTGCAACTATGATTGGCTGTAAAAATTTTGTTTGTCACTAACAAGCTCCACTCTTTTGGACGCCCTCTTATGAGAATAGCTTTTTTATCGACTATCAACTCGAAGATTTAGCGTAATAGTTAAGACTTCCGACTGCTAGGGCACGATTCCCAAACTTTTTATGCACTTTCTGGGGAGCGGCAGGGACGTCACTCTCACATTTTTTCACAATACCCTGCCGCCAAGGGGGGACACTTGACTACTTCACTGCTTGACACACCATGCTTCACGCGAGAAAATTAGAACCGGTTGAGAAAAATTAAAATGTGTTAATATGTTAATAAATTAAATTTTAATTAGTTGAATCAATTTCCTAATCTAATTTTAAGCAAATGAAAAGAAAGTTGATGAAAATCGGTTAATATGCCAGTTGACAGTTCTTGTAATTTTGCGTGTTCTTAACGATATGTTTAATTACTCGAAATGTTAACCGATTTTCTTTAACTTTTTTTTCATTTTCTTAAAATTACATCAGGAAAATGATTCAGATAATTAGAATTGAATTGAGCCATATCTTTAGAATTTTAGTTATTGAAACAGCCTTAAATCGCATGACAATGAAAGGATCCTCATAGCGGGGGGCTGCCGAGTGGTTGGGCCCGGGCTGACTTCCCCCTCGAGGGCTGCCCGGCCCGTGGTAGCATCCCCCTGCCGGCAGCAGCCTCTTCGGCCGGCGGCACTAGTTTGGGAATAGTAGACAATAGATTTAGGTATAGATCAGTGGTCGTCACGCTCTTGCCCAGGGCAGGGTTCCCTGCCCTGGCTGCCCTGCGACCTACTTTCAGGGCAGTACTTGCGAGCTTGGCCAGATCACCCCTTTCCTCAGGAGTCCTTTGTTAGAAAATGGGAAAAAAATGTGAGATTAAAAAATTCGTAATTTTGCAATCAGTGACTTAAAATTTATATGTTTAAAAATAAACTTCTCTAACTTGCATCGCAACGTTGTTGTCTGAGGTTTCCACGGCTTGGCGCTAGCAACCAAACAAAATTCTTAAAGTAACCGACGGAAAGCTTATTCTCTGCTACTAAAAGAAGATGCACTTGAAGGCGCCTTCGGTCCATGTAAATGACAGGTATTTTTTTTTTTAAGTTCTTAACACTTCAAGAAAAAGTATTGCGATTACTCCCTGAGTTTCTAATGCAAATTTTAACGTAGAATCTAAATTTCAAGAATTTAAAAGTTGATTTTGCTGTGTTTTTTTTAGTTTTTTAAAAAGGAACCGAATGGGGAACCAATGGGGTCTTTACGGGTACTTTGTAGATGCTTCATTCGGTTCCTTCGGTCCGCCAGGGTTCATAGCATTAGAAATTTTATTTGTAATATAATGTTTGAAAATGTAATATATGTATTGACTCTAAATAGCATAATTAATATTTAAAGTAAAAATACTTGCAATAAATTAATATTTATTTTTTAAGTACCTTTTTTGTCATATCAATTAATTATTCATCAGGTAAGAGAAAGGGTCTAGACGGGGCCCTAATAATCATCGGGCGATAAAAGGGCACTCTCGTTAGGGCCTGCTCAGAAGTTCTAGCTAGAATCTGGCTAAAGCAGCGTTACAGAACTAGTCAGGCCCTCTCAATTTTCCCGGACGAGCGCCCAATTAGAAATAGGGAAATCCATCCAGGGCCTTACTAATCCCCGATCGGAATTTCTACATGGGCATTTGTAAATTGTTTAATCGTAAAATGAAAAAAAAAACTGTTAGAAAAACACTTCTATACACGGATTTAAGATTCAAGTGACTCAGGTTGTAATGTTAGACTCTAAATTGTTGAAGTGAAAACATTTAAATTTACAGTTGATCCTGTTGAAGTACTCTGATTTTTAATAATTTAGCTTCGCATATTTCACTTAACAGTTTTCACTTGTAAGACTCTTTTTTTTAAATACTATATATTTTTTTAACTCTTTTCATTTTATATTTAATAACAACTTCTGTCTCCACTTTTTACATTTTCAACATAATAAAAAAAGATGTTTTATCTTCCAAGTTTTTTAAGAGTATTTATTTTTAATGCTAAATATTTTTAGGACTTGGAACTTTTTGCACTGATATACAATTATATCTGTGTGTCGCAGTATATTGATTTTTTTTTGGTACTTTATTTACTTATAAGGGATTTCTTTCAGTGATCTAATATTATACAGATGCATTTTATTATTTCCAAAGATGCAGTTAGAGGTAAACTCGTATGTTTTACTCTGTGTTTTACTGTATATTATTACTTCAACAAAGAATTAGAATTTAATTATAAAAGTTGTTTTAGTAAAATTTAAAGTTTAACTTTGCAAACGTCAAGTTAATTGAAACACATAATTTACATACAATTACTAATTTTAGTGAATTTCACACATAATAAAAATATAGTCTTTTCAAATATCGTGTATTTAGAGAAAAAAAGTGAAAATTAAAAAAGTCGGGAAAGACTGTGGTCTCTGTTGTTTGAAAAAACATGTAAATAAAACAATTTTTATGTTTAAAATTAAAGAATTTAAAATGCGAACTTTCAAATTTCAATTTGAAAACATGAAAAGTCCAAATTTGAATGGCGTTATTTGAAATTATTACAAAAATGGACAAACTTGTATGAAATCCGTTTAAGGAGTTTAACGTCGTTTATCAGTTAGATAGGCTGCAAACACTTATGGATTACCTAAGATTGCTTTGTGTCCATACTAAACCCAAATTGAATTTAGACATGTAAAATAATCTAGAAATGAAAAAATTATATCGGAATACATATTTCAAGTACATGACTTCCTTATAGTTTCAAAAATTTATTTTTAACAACACTAATCGATTCTTTGAAAAAAAAATATTTATCTGTGCCACTTTAACAAAATATTACTTGGAAATAATGTATATTTTTATGAATACAAACAATCAAATATTTTCGTGACCCAACAAATTGTTTTTTGTCAAAATAATATATAAATATACTCTCTCAATATGAATCAGTGACAAATTCACTGATTGAAATAGTAGTTACACATTTTACTGATTAATCAGTGATTTCGGACTTATTCACTAATTAGTTTAGTAGCACCAGAGTAAATCATGTGAAGCATAATCTCTATATTTTTTATTTAAGCGTTGTTGTTGATTTAGACAGTAGTATTATCCGTATTCATACCTAAATGTTCATAATCCAATGGTCGTTTTTGTTCGTAAATTCAAATTCTAGTTTTTATATCCACACAATTTAATAAACTGGAAACCCTATAAGTTTTACAATTTCGAATTTTAAATGAGTTTAAAATTGAACAGCTCAAAATGCGGAAAGTTCTATCTTTAAGTCGCAACCAAGACAAATAAACATTTAAATGCAAACATCTAAAAATGGATTAAAATATTTAAAAGTGCTTATTATTTGAAATTCGTTTGAGGAGTCTTATCATTTTACTATCGCTTCAAACCATTAATTGATTATCTAAGGTTGGTTTGTGTCCATACTAAACTAAAATTAAATTAAAATATGTAAAATAATTTGTTAATATAAAAACTAAAATCTGAATACATTCTGTAATTCATATACTATAACACAATAACTTAATCGGAAGTGATGAATTCAGTACTCAGATAAGCTCCTTTTTGCTCAATCTGCTTCCATCCTTATTTCCAGAGGAAGATGTATCAGTGAAGCCATTAAGAATGTAAAATTTTATTGGAACGTTGTTTAGGCTGCCTTAAAAAATGCCACGAAAAAATCTTCAACTAACTCATCATATCTATTTACATCATCCTCACGAAACTCTTATCGTTTAGCAGGTCATATCTTATTACAGTCGCACATATTTGCACGTGCTCGCAATTCCTGTGAGAAATTTGGTATTATCTGGCATCACTATTTCAACGAATACTATATAATACATACTATTAAACTTTAAAAATTAAATATAGCATATGTATACACACATACACAAGCAACATTCTCACGATATAGCACACGTGGTAGCACACGCGTCAGCACGCAGGCACACTCACACGTTCACAATCATCTAACTCATGGCAACCATAACCTACCATAAATTATACAACACATCATAATCGAAACTTCTGGAAATTATTATGTAACATCGAATATTCTTGTATCTTTGACATCACATCAATTCCTGAATGTCGATAAATGTCGGTGCAGGAATTTATATACAGATCTTCCCCAGTATATCTACTAGAAATATCTCATAATTTTAAAAGAGACAAACCAATTCTAAAGGTAAGTCTTTGTATATAGTACCTTATAACTAATGAAATTTCAAATAAAAACTGCACTCTGTATACATCAGTTATCCTTGACCATTTTCCATATACCAGGGATATCGTATAGTCAAACCCCTAATAAGTATAGCTATAATAAGGATATTAAGAATAGGTGTCTGAAGCAATTATCGGAAGAGCGCCGGTGCATTATGGGAGCAGCGAAATAAAATGACGATGGTCTAATCGGGAGCAGTGGCAGTTGAGATTTACTTTGGACAATTAAATGCTTTTTACCACTTAAAATGTGCACGATTGTTCATATTAAATGGAGTTTATGATGCAGTAATAATAATTTACATTTGTTTCGATTGTAGGCGATAACTATATTGAAATAAAAAGAAACGCGATAAAAACAACAAACTTGACCTCCAAATGCATTACACAGATTTCAGGGAAATTCATTTCCGCTATACCAGACGAAAAATTGGCTACTGTAAGTTAATATATTTCTATAACAACTAATTTTTTTCTCTAATCTGAAGATAATACAATTATACATAATCTGTCGAAAATAATAAGCTTTCGAACTTAGCAATTTTGACCAAATTCCTGATTTACGAAAACAATTTACATAAAGTAACTAAATGTGTAACTCTTCTAACTAAACGTTTTACCTGATCCAAGCGTACACTTTCCTTGAGTTTAATATATTCTCGATTCACTTGTTCGGCTCAAGAATTTTTTCCGTGTACATAAAAAAATTACAGTATTTCTAAGTCGTTGTATTAAACTTTGTAATGGATTCAAATAACGAAAATTAGTATAGTGCTTTAAAAGTAATGAAACAGAATTTTTAATATTTCGTTACGAATGCCTTGCAATCTTTCTAAACCAGCATACGAAAAATGGGGGGTCACGTGATGTTGTGTTTCACGCTGGCGCATGGCAAAAATAAAGACGGGGAGATGGGTATGAACGTACACTATTACATGGACGTCATATACTT
>NC_046657.1:107937675-107947567 GCF_010883055.1 Belonocnema kinseyi | reverse complement strand
TTTAATTTTAATTTCAATGGTTCTTTTCCAAGCTAAGTTTACCATCGGTGTACCGAGAGCTGCTTACAGCGCTCCAAGTGGCTCTTGGCAAACTATATCGAAGGGGGCTTTCTACGGGGAGTGGTGGGTAGAGGGGAAGTGACTTTTTTCGCCGGACGCGCCATCTACATTTATGGCGGGCAACTAAGTCCGCACCGCATCTACGTTTATAATATCTTTGGTCACCGTGAGTTAAATAGTAATGGAACGTCACACCTGTTTTCCTGTTGTTAATGATCCCAACGGAGCTTTCTTGATCTGCGCTTGCTTGAATTTAAGTGATGTTCGTTGGCTATGGTGCGCGTCTGTACTTGATTTTTAAATACGTACGCGAACTAGAGCCAATGAGCGCAGCACAGTTCAAGCATGCGCAAGTATTTTTGGATCACTGGTGGAAGTAATAATCGAATCGAAATTCAAGGTCAATAATACGAATCAACGCTGCTGCTTTACCACCACCTTGACACTCATACCGCCGCAATACAGGGCCTCTTCTTGTTATTTATGATCGAATTCTTATTTCAATTTAAGGCTCTCTGCTTTTTATTCATGATCGTATTTTTATTTTAATCTCGGAAAGGATATTTTTAAGCCTTCAAAGCATTTAAACGAGTTATCTGGACCATTAAATATACCTACCTGAATGCCTGTGGAGAATTTCTCAGAGCTTCTCAGAGCCTTGAGAAGCTTTAGCATATACTCTGAGATTTCTATCGGCACGGTTAGTATATTTCTAATTACAAGTTAATGTTTAAGCTATTATTTACTATTAATATAAATATTAACATTAAGCAATATTCCTATGAAGCATGGGATTTGTTATAAGTTTTGTTATGAAAGTTCATTGCTGGTGTAAAATGCGATAACAACTTTTTCAGATTTTGAGATTAGGAATTAGTTTAAGAATACAAGAGCAAACTGCTGGTCGCAGAATTAGATCATTTTTGCCACTTTAATGTAAATCGTCCGTATATCTACAAAAATCCATCAAATATTATTTTTTCCTAAGAAACGTTACGAAAATGTACTATAAAAACTTTACGAAAGTTAAGCTTTTACTTATTTTTATTAATATGAACAAATACTCCGCGTTTCAAATACATTGAAAATTAGTAAAATTTTTCATACAAATTTTACAAAAATTTAATTCAAATTTGTAAAATTTTTGGTGAAAAAACATCAACTATTTTAGTCAGGATTAAAATAAAAAATATATTTTTATCCTACGTCTTTTTGATAAATTTTTCATCTGCAAGCAGTTCGCTCTTGAATTGCAAAATGTAATATTAACCTCAAAATCTTAATACGTTGCTACCGCATTTTATATCAGCAATAGAATTTTATAACAAATTTCATGCTTCACAGGAATAATACTTAATGTCAATGTTTATATTCAATGAAAATAGCAACCAAAACATTAACTTATAACTAAAAATACAGCAATGTTACATTAACTTTACTCAATATCAGAAAAGTACCATTAAACTCCTTGCATTTCACCTTCACCACAAAACAGCTGCATAAAATATATAGGCTTCCAATGTTTTATATGCTTTTAAATAATATATGGTTCAAGAAATATGGGATTGAATGAATTATGTTCAGTTTTATGGATATATCAGGTCTTCATATCTGTCAACAATTTTGCCAAATACTCAATCTTTATTTTATAAAGCACAATTTTGAAAACCTTCAGCAACAGATACATAATATAGGGATGTAGGGGCACTTTCATTATCACCCAATGGTCGGCGAGAAATTAGTTTTTGACCAACTAAAAAGGAATTTACAACAAAATAGTTGAATTCTGAATCAAAAAGATGAATTTTCAAAACAGAATTTTTATATTTCTAACAAGAAACACAAATTTTCAACAAAATAAGGAAATTACCAGACAAATAATTATTTTTTATCTAAAGAAAATCAAGTTTCCATGCAAAATATGAAATTTTAAACAGATTATTTCCAATTTTAAATAAAACCGATAAACCTGACACCAAATAGTAAAATTTTTAACAAAAATATGAATTTTCAATCACAAAGATTAATTTTCTATTAAAATTTTTTTTAAAACGAATAATAGAATTTTCTACTCAATTAATTTTCAACGCAAGAACAATATTATCAAAAGTATTTAAAATAAAATAGAATTCACTTAAAATCAGTCAGCTTCTACACATTATTTAGCAGAATCTCTCAGCTATTACAATTTATTTATAGCATATTATGCAGGAAGTTTCTTTCCGATCTAAGACAAAAAAAAACCGAATTTGGACATCTATGTTAAGAATAATAAAAAACAGATTCATTTTTTACCCATAAAATAATTTTCAACTAAAAAGATGAAGTTTCAATAAAATCAGTAATAGGATGATTTCTTTTTAGTCAAAAGAATTAACATTTAACAACAAACAATTAAATTTCAACAAATTAATTTAAATTTTACTAAAAAAGATGCATTTGATGATACATATTTGAAATTTCAAGTAAACAGATGTATTTTCAACCAAGAAGATTAATTTTATATGAAAAAGACGATGTTTGAAACAAATAATTAAATTTTCAACCTAAAAATATCAATTTTTAATTCCAAATTCCAAACACAATGAAAACATTAAAAATAAAAAAATGGCCTCTTCCAAATTAAAAAAAAAACTGTATCTCTTTCAACTAAATAAAAACTTTACAAATATAAAATGTACTACCAATTTAACAAAAATTAGAAGTTTATCATTTCAAGGTTGATAAAAATGTTGAAAATACAATACTTCAAATTTTCCCACACAATAAAAATGTGAACCTAAAAAAGTTCCTCTCGCAATGCAAAGAAATTAAATACCAAAATTAATTTGATTTTTCTCAATTTTGGTCCTTTCAAATTGATAATTTGCAATTGTTACTTAACGTTGCAATAACAATTGTGAAGTTAAAAGTTTTAATGTCTTACACTGACATTTTTACATTCAAGGCTTTCTATTTGAAACGATTCAGTTTCAAATTGTTTACTTTTGAATACTTGATGTATAATTGCTTATTCAGATATTTTTTCAATTAAAAATTTTCGAACTGAATGGGTTAAAAATTTAATATTATCGACTGAAACATTATTTCAAAAGGATTTTAAATACAATAAAATCGTTTAATTAATGAATGCATTAATTTTAAGTTATTTTTATATTAAAATTATTCTATAAAGTTTGAATCAGCACATTTCAATTTGCGTAATTATTGGGGCTTTCGTATTAAAAAGTTGAATTTTTAACGTCAAAATCTGTAAATTGTGTAATTTAAAACCGATTTAGAATCATATTGTAAAATAATTTTTGTACAATTTTTAAAACTCGAAATACAGTTTAGTTTTGTAAACCATTAATTAATTTATATTGCTTTATATTTAAATCTTTTAAATTAAAAATTTACGTTTAAAAATGACGACGTAAAATCGAAAAATTATCAAGTAAAAAATTTTTGAATTAGCGTTGTGAAGTAAATGTTGTAGGAATGAAAACAGTTAATAACTAATCTTAACATTAAAACAAAAGTTGAAATCGAATTTATTTTTAATTGAAATATATTATGTGATATGATATTTGTGATATTCCAAGTGATTTGATAGATGGTTCCTCTAAAAATTTGTGATTTTCCTTGTAAATAAATAAATGTACTATCATACTCATCTAAGAGTAAGTAAAATATTGAAAATTTAAAATTACGTAGAAAATTCAGAATGTGGAGGTTCACGTTGCCATATTTATTATTTTATTTTAATTACTTTAAATAATAAATAATTATTTTTTCATCTTAATTTTGAAGGGAAATGTTCGAAATTGTTGTCTGATATAATTGCACATTTTTCAGGAGGTTCGAACAGAATTTATTCCTGAATTTATTTTACTGAAAATGTGAATATGTTAAATATTCTCCGAGTTTTAAGCAACTATTAAAAAAGTAAAAAGAAATTTATAACAAAAAATGAGGGATCTCATTTTTCTCGTAGGCTCAAGTAGGTTAGAGTTCAATATATTAAAGGCATTTTTTGTTAAGAGTTGGATTTTTTTAGTGGTAATTATAACTTTCCTAAAAGCTTGTACCATTGGGGAATTCGTTGTCCTTCTATAAAGTTACTTTCATAAATCAAGTAACATTATTTGATTTTATATATAAAAATTTTATTGCTCCTACACAGTCATATATTTATAAGAACTTAGAAAAATATTATTCATAATTAACTCGCGTAATTGTTCCATTCATATTATAGTGGTCTAGATTCTAGAACTTTAGAAAATATCCTTATTTTTTTCCTCTAAAATGGCTCGATGCCTAAAAATGATTCCTTTTCGTGTAAAATGTCCACTGTATATTGGCAGAATTAAAAAAAATTTAGGTATCTCTTAAACCCATGATTTGCAAAAAATTGCTTATGTTAATTTAGTTTTCGCTGTTACTGGTTTTTTTTACATTAGAATCGAAAAAGGATAAAATGCATATGTACTCAAGTGAAATTATAAATTAATAGCTGAAATTAAAAAAGCAATTTTTTGAAAAATTGACTTGAGAAATCCCTTAATATTTTTTTTATAAATAATGAGAATATTCAGGAGATATTTTGGCACCAAAAGGAAAAATTTGTAGGGCAGAAATTTTAGAAAAAAGATTTTTTTGGACCACGCTTCATTTATTCCTATTTTTTTACCACTTTTAATAAACTTAGTTAACTACCATTTAACCATTTACAAATGGATAAAGGAAGCTTTTTAAAGTATTATGTAATACTTTTTAAGGGATGTAGGGTTAGAATTGCTTTAAAGAATATAATATTTAATACTTGAGTGGCTCACTATTCAGGAAAATTATACCTTGGGAGAATCTATAGATACCTGGCAACATCCTAGAATTGGCAGGGAATTTTTTAACAGAATTTGAGTAGACGCCCTGACATAAGTCTAAGCATAATATTTTTTAATATTTGTATTGATATCTTTCAACATATTAAGTATATAAAGAATATACCGATTATTAGTATAAATTACCGTGATTCTTTCTCAAATGAGCTAATAATTAATTTTACATTTTATAAAATAAAAAACCTGAAACTCCAGAACTGTCGCTTAATACATAAAAATAGATTTTGTAAATTATTCTGTCTGTCTGTTAGTCTGTAGATGTTTAGTTTGCTAGCACGATAACTTTCGAAAGAGTTTACAGCTTGGCTTGGCCTTTGGTATATTTTTGAGTGTCTTAAACTAAAGGTCAAGTTATTTTGCCAGCCATTTTGGATAAAAAATCAAAAAGTGAGCGCATTGGAAACATTCTTGAGACAAGTTTTTTTCAAGATTCAAACATTCTCTGTACGGATATATACAGTATTAAAAAAGACGAACAATTTGTCATAATGATGATTCGAAACTTCAAGCATATGAATAGGGTGCGTAGTTTTTATTTTAATCGTGAAAAACATAATAATAAACAGTAAAAAAATAAAATAAAATCCGCTCACTGCGTGGGAAAATTCTGATCACAACTTTCCTCTTTTAATTTCTTGTTTCTCACGTGTGTGGGTTTTCAAAAAAATTAATTTTTTTATGCTTAAAAAAATGGCAAATCAGAAGTTGTACTTTTTCATTCAACAATTTCACAGCATTTGAAAGATTCCGAAATCTCTAAATGTATTTTCAATATGTGTGTGTGGGGGGGGGGGGTGATAAATAGTTATTAAGTCTGGAGCACCTGTAATTTTTGCACCTAGCACTATAAGTTTCTCACAAGTAATGATAAGTTTCTCTCGTTTAGTATATAAGGACCGAAAGAATCAAGAGTCTCAGCATTGAAGAGATGGTCATTGGTATCAATTAGAGAACAGATATTCGATCATTAGATTGGATCAGATCATTAGATTGGATTATTGATTAATTTATTGACCATCGTTCAGTACAGATGAAGGTGTTTGGCTCGCTTCTGTACTGAACATTTTTTCATAATAACTGTGCTCTCAGGCAGGTGAAGGTGTTTGGCTCGCATCTGTCTTAAATACTTTGGCGAAGGCGTGTTGCGCGCTTCACTCTCATAGGGCGGAAGGGCATTTAGCCCTCTCTTGCACCTTGGGCAAAATGCCTAAAAATCAGAAGTTAATGGTCAGGGACTGGACTTACAAAAACGTTCGGACTTTTAAACCCTACTGCAAAGTCAACAGCAGCAAACCACTGAAACTGTCAAACAGATTTGATGAACTTCAAACTTTGGAAGATGCAGACATCACTGATCTATCTCAGACGGAGGAGCAAGAAGCAGAAAAATTGCCCACCGAAAACCAGAGCAATAGAAAGAGATTCATGGAAGAAGAACGCAGCAGCATGAAAAGTGACTCCGCACGGACAAAGACAGATCAAAGCAGCAACGCTGCGAAGGGAAAAATACCACCAATCATCCTAGACCATACAATAAAGGACTTTGCGATACTTATTAACACTATGCAGGAAGTGACCACTGGAGAGATACGTGTTAAGAAGAATACAAAATTGACTAAAACCACAATATACTTAAGAGTGTATAGAGGACCATCAGAGCATAAAGGACCTTCTAGTTAAAAATGAAATCTCATTTCACATTTATGCAACAAGGCGAGAAAAGACTAAAAAACTAGTCATACACGGACTAGGATATTTTGCCACAGAAAACGTGAAACATAGCCTCGAGGAACAAGGATTAAAAGTTGACAACGTCGTGAGCATGGAGCAGAAATCGGAAGAAGCAACATGGCGAAATCCAGTCTACCTCGTAACTCTCCATAAGGATGCGAAACCGCAGGATGCTTTCAAAATAAATGCAGCCTGCTACATGAAGATCAGATGGGAACACTTTAGTAACACTACAATGGTCACCCAATGTCGTAGGTGCCAGAGATTCGGGCATGGTACGTAGCATTGCTATGCTAAACCAAGATGTGTGAAGTGCCTCGAGAGCACCTTGCAGCAGACTGCAAAAATATCCGAGACAAAGACCAACCTAAATGCGTATACTGCAAAGGAGACCATCCAGCCAACTTCACAGGATGTGAAGCATACAAGCTTCATCTGGAAAAGGTTCAACAATTGAGAATGCAACGGCAAGGACAGACACAAAGGAAAAGTACCAACGTAAAAGGATATACTGGAGATCTGCAGAGGAATTTTCCAACTCTACCTAAGACTACACAAATCAAAAGTCCACATCAAGTACCTACTACCTCCGCGTGGGCTCCCATAAACGTGGGACAACATCAACACGTACCTCCAATCAGGGAATCTACAAAGCACGATGAGCCAGGAATTGAGGACATAAGAGGCGTATTCAAAGAGATCAACCAAGTCTGTGATCTAGGTAAGCTCTTTAAAATAGCCCTTCGACTTAGAGACAAAATGTTAGCATGTAAGACTACTGCGAAAGACTACAAGCCCTACACGAGCTAGCTGTTGAACTCGATGGTTAGTAATAGACACGAAAATTTATTAAAAATTGCCCACAGGAGCGCAGGTGGGCTTTAAAATACAATACACGAAGTACCTACTTTCCTCCAACAATATATGGTAGCTATATTGATTGTTGGAGAAACGTGGTTTACTCAAAAGTCAAAATCACGAATCCCGGGATGTAGATGTTACAGAAGACATAGAATAGGTAAAACAGCTGCGAGGGGAGTAGCCCTGTACGTTAAAAACGAAATGCCATGCATTGAAGTGCCAGTAAAAAATCTAAAAACAGTAAAAGCGCATGGAATTAAACTAAATAATAATATTCTCATTCTAGCTCTCTATGCTCCTAAAAACAATATTTGTAAAAAAAAAGATTTAAATCATTTATTTAGCTTTAGCAATAAAATAATTGCCGTAGGGGATCTAAATGCAAAACATATTAACTGGAACTGCTATTGCAATAATAAAAATGGAAATACTAGCCATGACTTCATTGATAGAAATCCTTGCAACTTAGTTTATCCACAAGAATTCACTTTTTTCCCTTATAACCTAAAAGCTCGACCCAGTATAGTTGATCTAGCCATTCTTAAAAATCTTAATAACCCGGAAATGATTAAATCCCTTGAAGAACTTGATTCAGATCATAAACCAGTTCTAATGTTAATAAATGACAAACAAATAGAAGTAGAATACAGCAAATTTCCTCATTTTGTAAACTATAAACAGGCTGATTGGAAAAACTTTAAAGAACAGATAAACAAAAGTGTAATAATAAACTCGCTTCTAAATAATACACAATCTATTGATAATAGTGTAGAAAATTTGACAGAAATTATGAATTATTCTATAAAGTCTCTCATCCCAAAACACAAACTCGTTAAAGCTAATAATAATCTTCCGGAAAATATAATAGAGCAGTTTAAACATAGAAATGCCCTGAGAAGAATATCACAAAGGACAAAAAATAAATATCTGAAACCGATTATAAACAAAGCGAATAAAAAGATACAAGAATCGATTTTCACTTTTAAAAATGAGAATTGGGGCACTAGATTAACTAATATAAATACAAAAGACAACTCATTATGGTAAATGGCTAGAATTCTAAAAGGACAAAGAAAAAGGTATATCCCACCATTGCAGAGTCCAAATGGCCCATTATTCAGAAATAAAGATAAAACTGAAATCATAGCAGATTATTTTTAAAAAATGCATAAATTAACGGGAGAAATGGGTGATGCTGACCACAATATAAAAATAGAGAAACTTTTTAATGAAATCACTACACTAGAATCAGACTTAGATAAGACTCAACTAGAAACTCCTAAGGAAATCAAAATAGCCATAATGAGAACAAAATCTAAAAAGCCCCTGGTTTAGATGAAATTCAAAACTTAGTATTTAAATACCTCCCTAAAAAAGCTATAGTCCAAATTACGAACATAATAAACGCGTGTTTAAAGCAGGGTTACTTTCCAAAAGCTTGGAAAAAAGCTAAAATTTTGCCTACATTCAAATCCGGAAAAGACAAAACGTTACCAACGAGCTATACACCTATCAGCTTGCTGGACACTCTTAGTAAAATCTTTGAAATAATAATCCTAAAAAGACTCCAAGATCATGAACGCGTTAGAAAGTAATTTATGCCGGAACAGTTCGGATTCAGAGCAGGCCACTGGACAGTTCAACAGCTAGCTCGGATCACTGATTATATTAGCCTACACTTCAATATGAGACATAGTACGGGTGCTTTATTCCTCGACATGGAAAAGACCTTTGATACTGTATGTCACAAAGGGCTCATAGTGAAGCTTTATAGATACGATATACCGCTATACCTGATTAAGGTTATTAAAGAATATTTAAGTGATAGAACATTTGTAGTTGAAATAAATGATGAAACCTCGACAGAAAAACCTGTAGTACACTCAGAAAAATGTTTGTTTGAACCAAACAAATTTTGTTTGAATTAAATAAATTATTTCTTTAATATGGGGTCAAACAAATGTTTGTTTAATTTGAATAAATTTTCTGTTTGTCCTTATTTGTATGGTTCAAATACATTTTTGGTTTGTTTAAATAAATCTCTTGTTTAAAATAATTAAAGTTCTTGTTTACATTAAATAAATATTTTTTTCAATTAATTATAGACTTTGTTCAAGTGAAGTAAATCTTTTTTTACACTTAATCTCAAAATTCAGCATTCTTTATAAAAAAAAAGTATGAGCTCGATAATATGTTTATTCTTAATCATACGTATCGTTGTATATGTAAAACCAGAAACACGTATTCATTCCGAAGCTTAATTCTGGTTATTTGTTAACTCTGTGCTTCTCATTTTTGAATAAAACAATGATAAATTAGAATAATAAGAAATGAACCAGAGTTAGACATTTGAATTG
>NC_046657.1:107936050-107937575 GCF_010883055.1 Belonocnema kinseyi | reverse complement strand
TTTAATTATACAATGATAATTATAATAGAAAAAAACATGATTGATGTCATAAATTATCTTTATAAAGAAAGGAAGTTAGTATTGAAAAAGACTTACATTTGAAATCTTCAATTATATCCAAGGTAAACGCCCTACAATTAATTTCGAAACAAGAGATATTTCGTCCATTTTTCAATTAATTTAAGATTTTACAGTAATAATATAACACTGAAAAATAACAATGCCATGAAATAAATCACATGATAAATTAATTCAGATTCTAGGTTATTTATTTAGGAACCATCGACAGCGCTTTATCACGCCTAGCGGTACTTTGTAGTACTGCTTTGTACTGTATTTTTTCTTTGAATCAAAAAAATATTTTTATGAATTCGAATAAACATATTTTTTAACAAATGCATTGTTTAATAAAAGTTAATGTTTTGTTTAAATCAAACAAATTGTACTAAACAAATTATTTGTTTCAATCAATGAGGAAAATAGTTTCCATTTCTTAAAATGAAATAAAACTTTTTTTAATTGAAGCAAAAAATGTTGTCTGATTCAATTATATGAATTTAAACAAATTTTGTTGTTTGATTCTAACAAACATTTTTCTGAGTGTAGCAGGAGTGTCACAAGGATCTGTGTTAGGACCAGTATTATTCTTATATTATTTTAATGACATACCAAAATCTAAAGATGTGCAATTAGCTCTATTTGCGGATGAGACTGCGTTATATTATGCATCTAGGCGTAAGGAACAAGCTGTAGCGAAGTTACAGGGGCAAGTTGTAATAATAGAAGAGTATTTTCATAGGTGGAAACTTAAAATCAACACTGACAAGACTGAACTCGTGATATTTTCGAATAATGTTGGTGATAAAGTAGTTCCTAATATAAAAATGTACAACGAATACATTGTCCCTAAGAAAGAAGCAAAATATTTAGGCGATATTCTAGACTCAAAGCTTAACCACACAAAATATGTTAGAATAGCTCACAAAAAAGCCTCAGTAGTTATTGGAAGCCTCTACTCAGTCCTGTGTGGAGAGAGCAAAATGAGTGTCTCAAATAAACTTACTACTTATAAAATGATTATTAGACCTATTATGTTATATGCGGCCCCCATATGGGGAAGTACCTGTAAATCAAATATAAAAAGAGTGGTACGAGAACCTCCACTCTGCACACAAAACTTGGTATTACTACACTTGAACAGGGAATTTGTAAACTAACCACGGATTTCTACAACACGCAACTGCCGTTTAATGTTAAATATAAATTCTCGCATCATTTGACACAGAAATAAATTGCGAATACTACTATTAAATCTCACAGTTAAGCTATAACCAAAGTAACATGTAAGTATTGTAAATAGTAGTTCGTAAGTTAGTTTATAAGTTAAATTATTGTATAAGATATTAAATAGGTCTTTTATTCTATTTTCCCTGCGCACACATACACATAACTATATCATAGAAAACAAAAGTATTACTACAAAATAAAACTCAAAATTAATTCAGGGTAAAAGTGATCAAGATAG
>NC_046657.1:107933120-107935950 GCF_010883055.1 Belonocnema kinseyi | reverse complement strand
AGTTTTTCTCTTGTGCTTTCTTAATTCGGACTTTCTGGAGTGAGTACTCGAGATGGATAAGATTTGATGCATTTTGCTCACCCCTAATACTGAAGTTAAGTCTGATTGTTTCAGCACAGTGTCTCCAGAACGTGGGATTTTTCGGCCCCCAGCACAATCTCATCTGGGAGCAACACATTCAAACGTAGCGTGTCGGTGAGTCGGCTCTGCTACATGTTGCGTAGGCCAGCCTCGTGTAGAGCCGAAAATGCACGAGCACAAATCCGAGCCCCCCTCCGACTTCACGATTCGTTTTCGCTGGCTAACAGGCTTTTAGGAGTTTTTAAGTAAATGGAATTTTGCAAGGTATCAAGAGAATGAAAGTTCATGGAAAAAATGGTAATGATTGTTTTGTTATGAATTCTTAGAGAAAATTGAAAAAAGATTAATAAACATTTTTTATTATTTCCTAAAAATTTTTTAAATTGTGTACAAGATTTTGAAGCAAAGTTTTATAATTTGGCATATTGCATAATTTTAGAAACATTAAGGAACATAATTCTTATCAAGCCTTCTCGTGCAATCTATTACACAATTTTTTAAAGTATGTTGGTTTAAAAAATGTACTTTCAAATTTGAGTAAGTTTAAGAGATGTTCGAAAATTTTGAAACGATTCGAAAATAATTATAACTTGTAAACGTTTTTCAAAAATATTGTAAGGTTTCACAAAAATTAAAACAATTGTTTTAGGTTCCCATTGAAATAATTAAAATAATTTTTTATTTCGAAAAATAAATTTGAAGGGAATAATTAAAAAGATTGCAATACATTTAAAAAATGTCAAATTTCAAAAACTGTCAAGGAAGAATCTGCAAGATTTTGAGGCAATATTTTTAATTTTGCTGAATTTAAAAGAAAATCTGGACAAATTTTAAAAAATTGTAATGATTAGAAGACTTAAAAGGTCTGACAAGGTTTAAAACAGAACTTTCTCAAGATTCGTGTGAAAAATGTTCAGGATTTTTTATTGTAACAAATGTGCTTTAAGGAAAAATTTAAAAACGTTTTTAAACATATTAAGGGATTTCCTAAAAAAATTTAAAAGAATGTAGAAAAATTGTAAAGCAAAATGTTTCGATTTGGTAAGCTTAATAAATAAAAAAAATCGAGTAAATTCAAGAAATATTTAGAAGAATGGAAAAGATTCAAATTAAACTTTAAACTTAATTTTCTTTAGAAATTTAGATATTCTTAAATTCTTATTAAGCCTTCTTGTGTAATTTTGTTACGCATTTTTTAAATGTATATGTTGGTTTAAAAAGTGTACTTTTAAATTTTAGTAAGCGTAAGAGATGCACTTTTAAATTTAAGTAAGTTTAAGAGGTATTGAGACAGTTTTTAAACTATTCAAAAATAATTAAAAACTGTACAGGTTTTTGTAAGGTTTCACGAAAATAAAAAAGATCTTTTAGGTTCCTAGGAATAATTAAAATAACTTTTTATTTCGAAGAATGAATTTCAAGGGAATATATAAAAAGATCTCAATAAATTTTACACGATTTAAGAAATGTCAAAGAATCGGAAAAATTGCGAAAGCAATTTTTTTTAATTTTGCAGGATTAAAAACAAATGAGGAAAAATTCTAATAATTTTTAAAGATTAGAAGATTAGAAGGTCTGACAAGATTAAAAAAAAAATAATTTTTTTCCTGAATTCGTGTGAAAATTTGTAGTAATTTTTTATTTTAAAAAATGTACTTTAAGAAAAAATTAAATAGGTTATTAACATATTAAAGGATTTCCTAAATATTAAAAGAAGAGTGTAGAAGATTTTGAAGCAAAACGTTTCGATTTCGTAAGATTAACAGTTTAATAAAATTTAAATAATCGAGTAATTTCAAGAAATATTTCATAGAATTGATGAATTTCAAAAAGAATTTAAACTTCAGAAGAGTTTTAGAAACGTAGGATAATTAATAAGAAAAGTCTATATAAGAAGGATTTCCATAATTTTTTTGCGAAAAAGAAATTCCTCAATATACTCAAGTGTGAGTAGTAAGGGAATTGACGTCAACTAAATATCCATAATTAATGAAACATTTTCATATCTCCATTGGAGTACAAAAGACTTATCGTGTGATAAAAATGTTGCATCAATTTTCCTTTGAAGGTGGTGGGCAAATGAGTTTTATTAATAAATGTGTGGGATTTTCTAACATACAACTGCATGAATTTCTGACCTTTTTTATTTTAATTTTTTACGTGTATTTTTATCTGCCTTATGCTTAGGGCAAAATTATAAGCTGAAAAACGATAAGAGAAATATCTATTTCTTCAGCTGGTCAATAAGGTTAATGCTAAATCTGTACAACCGTATGTTAACATTTTAAAAAGTTTTTTGTATAATTTCAAAGGCCATTCTCCATAGTAATTTACTAACTACTGGAGATTTTTTATAATCTTATTCCTGAAATCTATTCCTTAAAGTCAAATATGATACTAAAATCTCACACAAATTAAAAAAATTACCACTTATTTAAAAAAATTTTGTTTAATAAAAATCAATGTGTATGATATTAAAAGAAAATGTACATGGGGAGACTTTTGATATCAATATTTGATTCATTCTATATGTATAATTAAAATAAAATGTAAGAATTTAGGGATAATCGGGGTACTGCTATTAAGATTCCTACTAAGATAAGAGATGATGATATTTCTTTATTTATTATTATAAACTTTATTATAAACCGTACTACGAAATCGAATTCTGGTTTTCTCATTTTTCGTCAAATATGACGGTAAAGCAGTAGAAAGATGTTTTGAGGTTAGAAAGGTTGACATGTATCGC
>NC_046657.1:107930783-107933020 GCF_010883055.1 Belonocnema kinseyi | reverse complement strand
AATTAGCTTGTTACCCACCTTGGGGAAAATATTCGAAAAAATCATATTAACACGCCTTAAGACCTTTGAATCTCAAAATAAATTGTTGATAAGCGAACAAATAGGTTTTCGGCAAGGACATAGCACGGTTCATCAATTGCTTCGACTTGTAAATAATATAATTACTGAAATCAACAAAAATAAAGAGTATTCTTAGAAAACAATCTAGGACCTCAAAATATTTCAATTTATCGAGAAAAAAAACTTAATAAAAAATTCATTTTCAGCAAGAAACATGAACGATTTGTAAACAAAAATTATTAAATTTTTGGCTTAAAACCATGTGAACAGATGCCTACCTCACAAGAAACTTTTCAATAACCGCACGAAAAATAATCAAAAATCAAAAACTGCATTTTGCGGTCAAATTATGCAAGATAGGGAAAAAATGATAAGACAAACATTGTTTCCCAAAAAGTACCAATGCAATTTATGAATTATAATAATATACATTCATGTGAATGATATAAAATTTCAGGGAAAACTTGAGTGCGAAGCACGAGATACGTGATGAGAATGTGTTCGTTAAAGCGGAAGGAGCTTTAACAAAAGAGAATTCACAATCACCAAACCAAATTAGTGTTTTCGATACTTTTACCTTTAGTTTTAAAAAGTATGTGTACAAAAATCGAGCGCGAAGCGCGAGATAAATATATTATCGAGCGCGAAGCGTGAGAACCAAAAGTCGCGCGACATAGGCGCGCTCAATCTTGCGAGCAATAAGAATGTGCCCCCGAAGCGGGCAGATTTTTTGAAAATTGTTTATATTTGCAAATATAATTTTGTTAAATAAAATAATATCATAAGTCTAATAAACACGTCGTATTTCTGAGTAAATTTCCGATTAATTTAGGAAAAAATGGTTTCAATTGACGAATTACAGCCCAATATACAGTCGCTCAAATTTGCTGGGTTAGGCGAACCCATATCCGTATACGGAACTTAACATTTTAATAGTCCATACCCTGAGGATTAAGTCTGAATTCCGTGATTTGAAAGTAATATATTTGGAATCTACGTATTTTTCCGATTCCAAAGACAAGTAATTTGCCTATAAAGGTTGAAATTTTGAGAAGCATTTAGTAATAAATTCCATATTAAGCTAAAGTTTCTTGATATTAAACTCTTTCCAATTTTTAAGTTTTGGAGGCAAGTAATATATCATTGGAATCGCAAAATAATAATAATAATAATACACGCCCTTGAATTTGTCCTCAGATGCGGGGCTTGAATATCAGGGCAGAAATCATAGAGAAGTTAATAATACTTTGTTTCAGATATTAAAAGTACCTTTGACTACCTTCAAAAAGTAGAAAATATAATAAATTATAAGATTTATTGAAATATATACATAATTCGAGAATGACCAATACCATTGTTGGTTAATTCGTATTTTTGTCTAAGTGGTAGCCTAAAAGGATAATTTTTTCACTTTCCTTGCCTGTGCGGAACATTTCATTTTCACGCTTGTTTTTTTTTGCATTTAAAAATATATTTATTGTTCATAATATTACAGGAGATCAATACAGAGTTTTCTTATTCATTCTATCATTTAAGTTTAGATACCTAGTTCCCGGCTGGAACTTTACCTCTTATTAATTATATATTTTATCTTTTGTTCAAATTTTACTGTTGATGCATCGCAGGATAATTTTTTTGTGATATACTTAAAGTAAAAAAAATTTGTACAAAAACTTATAAATTATCAGTTGGTCTTAAAGCTAAGATAGAACAAATATAACAATAACAAAGAGAGATCGTGTTTTCTAGGTGGAATGCATGGAGCCCCGAATCGGGAGCCGAATCCCCTGCTAATAAAGAAGAGATGAGACTCCCGAGTCAAGCCACCACCCATTCCCATGAAAATCGTTGCATTAATTTTTTTCATAAGTCTTAAAAGGCTTATAGCTACATACATTTTCGAGGTTAGATCGAGTGTTGAGGCTCCCCTAGCAGCATTTGATATGGCAAGAAGTTACCATTAAAATTCCACCCATTGTCATCACTGAAAACATTCGAGACTACTCAAAATGCCTGAAGACCATTGCTGACACAAGCATGACTAAAAAAGCCAAAATCATTTACGCCCTAGACATGCTCACCATCCACTGCAAAACTGTAGATGACTACACGGCGCTGCGAAGAAAATTACAAGCCGATAAAATGGCTTACTTCTCTTACACTCCTAAATGGCTACA
>NC_046657.1:107929189-107930683 GCF_010883055.1 Belonocnema kinseyi | reverse complement strand
TATTTTTATTGCACTCTTCATCGATGTTTCTCTCGTTGTCGTCCGTTTTAATCTCCTGGTCGTCGTCCATCTTCTCTGAGTCCTCATTGTTCTGCAAGGCCTCAAATCGATTGCCGAGAGGTACTGATGTCACATTTTCGACCTCATTCCTGGGTCTTTTTGCGGCCCTAAAGCCCCACTGTTCAACGTCCATTGTCTATGCACTTCACAGGAGACGCGCGCCAGGCGCCTTCATCCCCTGTGTGGAACGCGCGTCACACGTCCTCGCACCGCACTGTATATTTTTCACCACACTGTATATTTTTCACCTCACTGTATATTCGTCACTCATCAATTCCCAATCTGATACCAATGATCACGATGTACTCAATTCAATTCATTCAAATATCAATTGCAAATTTTGTTCGAATCAATCTCATCTTCAGACTCCGATAGCGAGCTGTATTTATTCGTTGTTTGCACGTTATATCTGGTGTCACTTGACGCTGGCTTCTTACTGGGCGTTGCTTTCGTGCTGGGTCCTGGGAGAGATCTTTTTTGTGTTTTTCGCTCCGGGATAGTTTTCTTCTGTTCAGACATGTTGCCTGCCGATGAGGGCGCGAGCCACTCACCTTCACCCACCACAATACACTTTACAGCTTTCATTTTTCACTTGCGAAGCACTTATATTTAGAAATAGTCATTTTCTAGCAAATGCCCTGGTACACTCAATTTGACTGCTTTGGCACTGACGAAAATTCTGGACGAATTAGTGATATCCAATATAATATCCGAATTGAATCGAATGTAGAATCCGAATTAGTGATCCGAAGTGAATTTGAATTGAATAGAATGCTCGGTCGAAATAATGCAATTAATTGAATTTTTACTGGGTATACCGTTGGCGTCTGGACTATTTGAAGGCCAGAGCGAGGCTCGGAGGCACAAGTTGGGTAGGTCGGGTTGAGGAAAACCGAGGACGAACCCCTGAATAAACAGCACCACGCTGGGCTCTCGCAGTTGCTTTCCTATATAAAAAAGCTGACTTCAAATATCGCAGTTTGTACTACATGATTCATCATATTCGACTGGCAGCTCCTGAGTCGCGCGATAGTGGAATGATCATTCATGAATTAGTGATACGTGGTGTGTACGTCGTGATATGATTCGTAAATGATTGATTCATTGCATGAATTGGTTCGTTTTTCTTGAACGTAGTACGTAAATTGGATTGGAATTATGAATTGATTGCACTAAGGTGAAAATGAGGAGCAGTAAACGGTCAAGAATATCCGGAGAACCGATCCTACTGCCAATCGGTTTCAAGCACTCTCGGAGGATGAGGAAGAGACTCTTAAACGTAAAACGGAGACTATTCAGATATGGATGACGAAAGTGCCGAAGAGAGCCTTCATGACGAAAACGAAACAAGTGACGCGAAAGCAAAGAAGATAAATATACCGCCTATTGTTATCACAAGGGCTATTACAGATTATGCGGAGACGATAAAGAAAA
>NC_046657.1:107927224-107929089 GCF_010883055.1 Belonocnema kinseyi | reverse complement strand
GCTAGAATTCTTCAGCAGATGGAAATTAAGAGTCAACGTCGAAAAAACTGACTATATAATATTCTCCAAAAAGACTAGGTTAGAAACTGTACCTGATTTAAAACTAAATAATGTTTGTATTGAAAAGAAATTAAGCGTCGAGTATCTAGGAGGCGTCCTTGATAGTAAACTCACTTTCACTGCTCATGTCAAAAAAGCTAGGAAGAAAGCCTTCAAGGCTGTGGGCATGCTTCATCCCCTCCTTGGTAGGCAAAGCAGACTTTCTATTAAGAACAAACTTATTCTATATAACATGATAGTAAATCCGATTATGCTCTATGCAGCGCTGATTTGGAGCAATACCTATGACACTAATATTAAGACTTTGCAAACAGTTCAAAATAAGTGTCTGCGAATGATAGTAGATGCGAAACCTAAAACTAAGAATGCGGAAATACACAACATTTGTAATATCAAGCCGATTAAAGATGAAATATATATCATTACAAAAAACTTTTTTTCCAACCAACTTTCGCACCTTGCTGAACTGGACGAAGTTGTCATGTATACACGCGATACCGCGCCATTTAAACTAAAAAGCAAAATGCCGCATCATTTACTAACTTAAGATAGAAGTGGTTCCAACATCTTCACAGCGCACTGCTGCCGTTATTCCTTAATTTGTTATTTAGTTTTTAAGCATTAATGTTAATTTCCAAATTACAGAATCTATGGGTTTTTCTCCACAAATTTTTACCCCGCCGATGATTAGATTTTCTTAGTGATAAATGACCAAATAAGTATTATAAACAAATTACATAGATACTTAATAGGATAAAATTTCTTAAATGAGAAATGGGTGCCTCAACAAATATTATATATATAAATTAGATTTACTTGTATTATCTCTTTGTACACTCTTATATTGAAATTTAATAAATATTGTTTGAGAAACGAAAAAAGTCTGAAGATGACGAAGAGAAAATGGAAGGAGACGCAGATGAATCTACGAAGGAAAACGACTTACCAAGTGACAGAGCCAAAAATAAGATCCCGCCAATCATCAGAAGTGGAGAGGAGAACGTCAAAAACCTGGGAGCTAAGAGCTGGGAGCACATAAGAGCTTCCTCCAAAAGCTCACAACTAAAATGCTCAAAATACGCGCTAACCATATATAGCTCCACAGAACAGGACTACAAAATAAACATAAACTTCCTTAAAAAAGTAAACATCCCATTTCACACCTACATTGATCAGCAGCAGAAATTGAACAAATTTATCATTAAAGGACTGCACAGGATGAAAGAAGAAGATATCACCGAGGAACTGAATCAACTAGGCTTCTTCCCTCTCAGAGTAGTGACCATGAATGTAAGGAAGGATCGTGCTCAGGACTATCCACCAGTTATGGTAGTGTGTAGCAAAGAAACTACGTTCAAGGATATACTCCAAATCAAAGCGGTAGCGTCAGTCAGGATAAAATGGGAAAAATATTCCAACACAAGAAAAGTCACACAGTGCTATCAGTGTCAGCAATTCGGACACGGCACCGCTAGTTGCCACAACATTCCAAAATGTGTCAAATGCGCCGAAAGTCACCAAACCAAGGACTGTAATAAAACTAAGGAGCATAAACTCAAATGCATAAACTGCAATGAAGAGCATCCCGCTAACTATTCAGGCTGCTCGGCCTACAGAAACCATTTAAAAAGGATAGAGGAACGCAGACAATTGGCCAAATTTCAATCAAAAAGCAGTCGTGATCAGCCACATCCAGCACCTCTGCAGATGACCAGCAGGAACTTCCCGCAGATCAACAGCAGGCTCCAGCCTGCGAATGCAGAACCAGTAGCAGCAAAGAATCCCCTTAATTCTTGGAAGCCGGC
>NC_046657.1:107925542-107927124 GCF_010883055.1 Belonocnema kinseyi | reverse complement strand
TCTCTTGCCATTTCTATAAGTTTCGAGAACAAAATGGTATGTAGCGAAGTCTTTTATCCTGAGCTAAGGCGTTTCCGATTTATAACATTTTTTATCTTTATACATGAATATACAAATACATCATACGTGAATTTCGAAGGGGTCAATTATAAAACAAATTGTGCTCTAATCAGATGGCTTTATATGAATCTTATTACTGAGTTATTTATTACTGATTATAAATTAAAATTTCATGAAACTTAAAAAAATATGTAGTAGTAAACATTATTTAAGTATGACTTTCGATTTTGTAGATGCCCCAATAAATATATTTTATTTACCATCCGCAGAAATTAGACGCCACACAATTTTGAAATTCTACTCTATATGGTTATGTCACGATATCAGAATAACCATATTTAACTCACCGTTTAGGTGCTTTTAAACATACGAACGGCCAGAAACACTCCTTTGACAGGTAAAAAAAATAATTTTATCAAAACCCTACCCTTTTCCAACGTTTCGTGGGGGCGGGAAGGCACCCCTATGACTAGTAAGAAGAATAAGGTTGGTTAAATCACTACCAATTTCCAACTTCACGTTAAATGTGATTATTGCGATATATCGTGACAGACCCATATTTGAGACATCATAGTAACAAAAAGTGAGAAACGAGGAAGGACACCACGAGACGAGAAATACCGAGATAAGCAGGTACTCGTATGTCTCGTCCCTCGGAATTTCTAGCTCGGCTTAATTTCTGTGATAGGGCGAGAATTGTTTTTTACAGCGTGGTATGGCCGTTGACGTTATTAGTTTGAGACGACGTATACTGTATATCAGTTATAAAAGAGCAGAATCAAGCAAAGAAGTTTGTAACTAATAAAAGGATACATGTTTGATATCAAGATTATTCCTCGTAGGAAAAACTTGCTGGCCCTGAAAAGGGCCGATTGTAAAAAATGTATTGATCGGCAATATCAATTTCGAAAGTTACTTTTTGGGTGTGCCCCTGTTAGCTGGAGCTTTCCTGGCTTTGGGGCTCTTGGGCTTGGAAGTTGGAGCCTTGGCAGTTTTCTTGCTGATTGCAGGTTTCTTGGCAGCAGCTTTTGGCTTTGCAGCTTTCACGGCTTTGGGGGCAACAGTTTTTTTGGACTTAGAAGCAGCAGCTTTCTTGGGACTCTTCTTGGTAGCAGAAGGCTTAGATTTCGCTTTTGGTGCCTTTGCCGCTTTTGGTTTGCCTTCAGCAGCAGCTTTCTTAGTTACTGGCAACTTAAAAGATCCAGCGGCTCCGACTCCCTTGGTTTGAACCAAGGCTCCACTGGCCACAGCTGATTTAAGATATTTTTTTATGAAATGAGCCTGTGATTTTGGTTCAACCAGGTACTTGGCAGCAATGAACTTCTTGATTGCCTGGAGAGAAGATCCATTTCGTTCCTTAAGCTCCTTTACCGCGGTCAAAACCATCTGAGACGTTGGTGGATGAGCAGCTTTGGCAATCTTTGGCTTGGCTGCTGCTTTTTTAGCCGGAGATTTCTTCACTGGCGTAGCAGGAGCGGGTGCTGCAGCAACTTCAACCATGATAAGGCTTTGAATTTTGGTT
>NC_046657.1:107923305-107925442 GCF_010883055.1 Belonocnema kinseyi | reverse complement strand
TTGGCTTGGCTGCTGCTTTTTTAGCCGGAGATTTCTTCACTGGCGTAGCAGGAGCGGGTGCTGCAGCAACTTCAACCATGATAAGGCTTTGAATTTTGGTTTAAAAAAACCACGAAACCAAGAACTACGTACGCTCTACGGAGGGATGAGACAATTTGAGAAAAAATTTCATTTCCCGCTATTTTATCCTCTTCGACAAGAATTAGCGAGCCAATAAGAAATGTGGGAAGTGGGGAGAAGAGAAAATGGTGGTTTGCTTTAAGGAAGCGGGGAATTCACTCTGGAAAAGACGTATAGTTTTGTGGTAGTGATGCGATATCAAAAACAAAATATCGATATTTTAAATATCGATATATCGAAAACTGAATATCGACAAAATCGATATATCGGATAAAAAATATCGATATTTTTGATATTTTTTATTTAAACGAAACCATAATTATAATGAGTATGGAAACATTAGTATTAAAAGGAATATATAAAAGCAACAAAATAGTTTATTATAATAATTTTTGTTTAATCATTGTTTTCCTCAAACCTGCAACAGAAAGTAAGTTTGTACAAAAACAAACATATCATTTTTTATAAACTTGTAATAAAATATTTTGCTTAAAAAATAAAGGACTTATATTTAATATGCATTGCTGAGTGTTGCATTATTATTTGTTAACTTCTGCAAGACAACCTTCTGAATTTGTTGTTTTGGTTTTAAATTTCATATCTTTGGTTGATTTCTGCGAGTGTTCATTCGCTTAATTAAACAAAATAAATTGGTTTTAATAGTTGTAAGATATTAAATCTACACAAGTAGAACTTTTGTTTTTTAAATAATACAGTAACTATATTTTAAATAAGTGTCTTGAGTGAGACAGCAGTAACTGCGTGGAACTAATTAATTTAGAATGTAATTACTGTTTTCTTATGAAAAAGGAATATTATATGTAAGGGGCTGTCCATAAACTAACTTAACAACTTTAGACAATCCCCCCAACGCAACCCAAAAAGTAACGTAGCCCAATAACTGTATACACACACAAAACAGAAAGATATGTATCACGAAAGTAGGATAGTAATATAAAAAGTTCTTTTAAGTAAAATTAATGTACATACCATATTGAGTGAAATATGAAACAGTTTCAATTTGTAAGATTTTAAGTCGAAATATATATTTTATTTGTATGCGTTTGAGGTTAATTGAGCCCGTGCTCCCTGAGACTTATATTGTTTACATATATTCACATAATACAGGTTAGAAACTATGCAAAGGTAAATAATGAATGAAAAATATAATGTCTACTTACGTTTACTTGTATTCAGTTTTTTTGTATTTTTTCACTCACTAGTTATCTAAAAAGCGCATTCTGTCAAGGGGCCATTCAAAAAATACGTGATACATTTTTCAGGAATTGCTGACCCCTCCCCCCCTGCAGGTACCTTTTCCATTGGTCTTAACCTGGAGAATGATACTTCGGCATACTCCCACCCACCCCTAAACGTATCACGTATTTTTTTAATGACTCACAAGTAGAAAAATAGTGATGAGATATCGATATCGAAATTATGACTAAATATCGATATTGAATTTGATATTTCGGTTTCTAAATATCGATATGAAATATCGTTATATCCGACTCTAAATATCGATATTTTCGATATCGATATCCCATCACTATTCTGTGGCAATGGGTATACGAGTATATATTAGATCTACTATGCTCACAAGCGTGAAAAGGAAATGTTCCGCACAGGCAAGGAAAGTGAAAAAATTATCCTTTTAGGCTACCACTTAGACAAAAATACGAATTAACCAACAATGGTATTGGTCATTCTCGAATTATGTATATATTTCAATAAATCTTATAATTTATAATATTTTCTACTTTTTGAAGGTAGTCAAAGGTACTTTTAATATCTGAAACGAAGTATTATTAACTTCTCTATGATTTCTGCCCTGATATTCAAGCCCCACATCTGAGGACAAATTCAAGGGCGTGTATTATTATTATTATTATTCGTTTCCAAATTACCCAAACGATGTAATTATAAGAAATTGTTTCAAAATAATTAAACCTTATTTATCAAATAGAGTATTAAATTAGTGAATTAAATCGTTAGTCAAATCACTTATTAAAAGTTG
>NC_046657.1:107922004-107923205 GCF_010883055.1 Belonocnema kinseyi | reverse complement strand
CCGAAAACGCACTTTTCTGAAGGATTAAAAAAACTTGAAAAGCGATTGACCAAGTGTATAGAGCTCCAAGGAGATTATGTTCAAAAATAAAAAAAAATTTACACAAAAAAAATTGTTTTTATACTTCATTCTAAGGACTTATTGAACTACCCTCGTACCTAATGTTGACCAGCCTCCCAGTGTCAATATCACCAAAATCCTTTGTAAGAAAATGAACCAATTCGTAGTGATCTGCAAGCACTTCTGCTTTTTCAAAATCTGATACAACTAGTCCACTTTTACCATGCAGTGTGGGAATCTTGTTAATATTATTTTTCCTCACGAGGCATTTAGCCATTTTCCACAGAGAATTGTCCCTAACAGTAAGAGACACAAGTTTATTATCCCAGTTGCCGTTGTAAAATTTAATTATGTCTTTTTTTATTTTATTAGCTAATCTGTTAAATATTTTTCTAATTTCATCACTATATGTCCTTTGATGGATCTTAAGTAAGGCATTCCTATCTTTTTTAAGTTGCTTAATAAAATGTGGCAAATTAGTATGAAAGTTTTGAAATTTTCGTTTAGGTATAGCTACTTCTGCGGCATCTTTAATAACACTGGTAAGCTGATCAACGTTCCTATTTATATCACATATAGCTTTAAGACTAGGCGTAAGTTCTAGGTTTTTTTTAATTGCACTTCTAAACTTGTGCCAATCGGCGCGCTTATAATCATAAAATTCAATCTCATTGTACGAAAGGCTTACTAAGTTATTAATTGACATAACAACAGGTATATGATCTGAGTTTAATTCATCAAAAGTATCAATAATAAAGTCAGAGTCAATATTCTTTAATAGTCCTATATCTACTACACTAGGAGGCGTGTTAGTTTAAGGATACAAAGTAAAATTATCTGGATGTATAAAATTTAAAAAATTTTTAAAAATTTTGCAATTCCAGGCTGAATTTTTGGCATTAAGATCTCCATATAATAATAATTTGTTGCCTGTGTTAAAGATTAAATTTAGTTCTCTAGGATCTATCTTAGCTTTAGGAGGATTATATGCAGAAACGAATACTGAATTATCACAGAGTCGGATTGCAACACATTCTATAGAAGCCGTGTTTAATATAACTTCAGAGTAGTTAATATTATATTTAATCATAATTAAGACACCCCCCTGTGCCTTGTCTCCTAGCCTATCCTTACGTACAAT
>NC_046657.1:107920419-107921904 GCF_010883055.1 Belonocnema kinseyi | reverse complement strand
TAACTAACAGAACACTCGAAACTTATTTCATTCACAAAATTATCTAAACTCCTCAACAGAGGATTACCGTCATAAGACAGATTAGCTGTCAGGTGTTTATGGCATGGCACGAGGGACGTTGCCCTAAAGTTTTCGAGTTGAGGCCCGAGAGGTGGGACAAACCTCAGGTCCGAGGATTCGCAACGCGAACAAAAGGACGACGGCAAAGGCACGACGCGATGGAAAGATAAAAAATCTCAAGTCAGTGAATGATTTTATATTTTTTAATTGTTGGGTTCATCTCAATCCCTAAATAGGAATAATTTTTGAAAATCTTGAAAAAACGAAGAGTGATGCTCATTTTGGTTTTGAATGAAGAGTAATTTGATAACTAACATATATTTATCTTTTTTCCCTAGATAGCATGCAGTGTTATCATTCTTTCTGAAACTATTTTATTCCAGAAACTGGTTCTCCCTTTCAACGTGTAACTGCCCAAAATTGTTGTTACCAATTTTATTGATATATTATTTTTTGCTATACAGCATCAACTGAAAAAGTTAAGGGAAATCCAACCTTGGCAATACGTAAAATAAAAATATCGTGCTATAATCAGTATTTACAATAGTTATTCTTAAGTTTTCCATTACAGCGTCATATCCAAATTTCACTGTATATAACGAGTGCGTAACAAAATTAATCAAATAGCATGAAATTTGAACAAGAAATGGCTCCTCCGTTAAAAAATGTGTTGGCCCTGAAAAGGGCCGATTTTTTGGTTCAGAAAAATGTTAACAACATTTATTTAGAGCTGGTGTACTTGGTTACAGCCTTCGTGCCTTCAGAGACAGCGTGCTTGGCTAGTTCACCAGGAAGAATAAGTCTCACAGCAGTCTGGATCTCCCGAGATGTGATTGTGGACCTCTTGTTGTAATGAGCCAAACGGGAAGATTCAGCGGCAATGCGTTCGAAGAGATCGTTAACGAAGCTGTTCATGATGCTCATTGCCTTGCTGGAGACGCCAGTATCAGGGTGAACCTGTTTCAAGACTTTGTAGATGTAGATAGCGTAGCTTTCCTTCCTCTTACGCTTCTTCTTCTTGTCAGTCTTAGCAACATTTTTCTGGGCTTTGCCAGCCTTCTTCACTGCTTTACCACTAGCTTTAGGGGCCATTATGACAGAACGAAAATTCAGGGCGAATTGTTGGCTCGTCTCTAAAGCCGTCTACTTAAAAGCCACACGGTGGGGAAGGCGATTCAATTGTCGCAGACTGGAGTGGGGATGATGCAAGATCGGTGCATCGGGTAGGCAGAAGCAATCATAACCTGTTTCTCCCCACTTTGTTCAGCGCTTCCTTCGTGCGCCGTATCCTCACCATAGTGCGTAAAACGTGAATTTAAAAATTTTTTGGTCATTGCGTTGATCGAGTTTGTCGTGAGAATTTCGTAAGCGTAAAAATCATTTTAAAATGTCTGGTCGTGGAAAAGGTCGTGCAAAGGGTGGCAA
>NC_046657.1:107918397-107920319 GCF_010883055.1 Belonocnema kinseyi | reverse complement strand
ATTTTTATTTTCCGATACCCTACCTTCATTGCTCTCCCTTCGCTCCTCTCCTTCCTAGCTCTGTCATTTAGCATTTTGTGAACCTCCCTTTCCTTCCTGGTCAAACCTTGATAGATTAAAACCTTATTGTCCTTTATTCTATGTTTGTTACGCATTACCCCCAATTTCCTTGCTTTTATCCCACCCTATGCTCTGTAGCTCTGTGTCATGTCGAATTTCTGTCAGATTGTGTAACAATGCCCAAACGGGTAACGCACAACAACGTCTTCCAGTCCGATCTTTTATTGGGGAGATAATAAGCAGCGAGTGCGTGACTGGCCTACTGCCGCCCACTGCCGTGCATTGGATGTCACGAGAGGTGATGATGATTGGGGCCCCATCATCACCACATTTTTTTTTGTTTTTTTTTTGTCAGCATGCATTCATTATTTTCGAGGCCTCCTTGTTCCGATTCCTAAACAAGATGGATGAAATATATAATATTTTCAGTTTAAGCATGAATCACCAAATAAGAGAAAAAACACTTCAGTGGTTGCGGCAAATCGAACACATACCAACTGAACCATTTTGCTGAAAAAACATGAAGAAGATGAATCTTTTGTACTTGCGAAAATAAGAGATATCAGGCTACTTTAATAAAATTGATAAGAAAGCACGTAGCGGAAGGGACGGAGATCCACACCGATTGTTGGAGGGGTTATATTACCTCGAAGATCATGGTTTCGTCCATAAAACTATGAATCATTCCGAGGAGTTCGTGAATCGCGATATCGAAGCGCACATTCAAAACGTCGAGTCCTCTTGGCCGTGGATGCGACGATTTCTTTTACAAGGAGGAGTGGACAAGAGCAATCTTGCAGACCATCTCTGTGAATTTCTGTGGCCACGGCGGCTCAAGAAAATAGGTGCTGATCCGTTTAAGGAACTAATCGTGAATATGAAAGTCTGCTACCCTGGCCACTGAATTCAAACAGCTTGTTTAATTAAAATAAATTCAAATATATTATATACTAATAAAATCATAAAAATAAAAAAAATCAGATCAATAAAAAAATTACAAAATATAAAAAAGACAAAAAAAATGCTCCTTAAAATGCTCTAACCTTCCCGCGTTTAGAGCGTGATTAGGTGCCAAGCCGAAACGATAAAAAAAGAAGATCGAGTGTACAGGTAGGTGTTTGACCAACATTATATCGGTAACCAGACACAGGGATGGCTTGCCCCCCACGCGATCTCGGGAAGGGGTAGGGGTATGACCAACATTATTTCTGTTACCAGTCACATGGGTGCATTCCCGCCCCCACGGGACCTGGAAAACGCGTAGAGGTTTGAAGAACATTATTTTTATGACCGGTCACAGAGGTGCCTCCCTCCCACGGGACCTGGAAAAGGAGTAGGGGTTTAAACAACATTATTTCGGTGACCAGTCTAAGGGGTGCCTTCCGGTCCCCATGGACCTGCAAAAAGTGTAGGCGTTTGATCAACATTATTTCTGTGACTAGTCAGCGGGTGCTTTGCCGCCTCCCACGGGACCTGAGAAAGGGGTAGGGTTTGACCACCATTATTTCTGTGACCAGTCACAGGGATACTCCCCCCGGAACCTGGAAAAAGGGTAGGGGTATGTCCAACATTATTTCTGTGACCTGTAACAGGGGTGCCTTCTCGCCCCTTACGGGAACTGGGAAAGGGGTACGGGGTTTGAATTAAATTATTTCTGTAGCCAGTCACAGGGGTGCCTTTCCGCTCCCCACGAGAAGCTGGAAATAGGTAGGGGGAAATGGTTGGCATTTGCGTAGCATTATTTCTGTAATTAGTGACACAGGTGCCTAATTACTCTTGTCGCCACTTAGGGCTGATTCCACGGTAATGCACAGGAGCAAAATAGTTGATCGTTGGATGTATCACTGATTGTCTCAGAAACT
>NC_046657.1:107906495-107918297 GCF_010883055.1 Belonocnema kinseyi | reverse complement strand
GAGATCCACCATCACATCTCGGGAGATCCAGACTGCTGTGAGACTTATTCTTCCTGGTGAACTTGCCAAGCACGCCGTGTCTGAAGGTACCAAGGCTGTCACAAAGTATACCAGCTCTAAATAAATGTTAACATTTTTCTGAACCAATAAATCGGCCCTTTTCAGGGCCAACACATTTTTTAACGGAGGAGCCATTTCTTGTTCAAATTTCATGCTATTTGATTAATTTTGTTACGCACTCGTTATATACAGTGAAATTTGGATATGACGCTGATGAAGGAACCTTATTCCAACAAGACGTTTTATGCGGTAATGTAATTTAAAATATTTTACCATTATGCCAATGCAATGTACATATTGATATAAGAATTATGTTTAGTCACAACAGTAATGGAAAACTTAAGAATAACTATTGTAAATAGTGATTATAGCACGATATTTTTATTTTACGTATTGCCAAGGTTGGATTTCCCTTAAATTTTTCAGTTGATGCAGTATAGCAAAAAATAATATATCAATTAAATTGGTAACAACAATTTTGGGCAGTTACACGTTGAAAGGGAAAACCGGTTTCTGGAATAAAATAGTTTCAGAAAGAATAGGGAAAGAAGATAAATATATGTTACAGTTATCAAATTACTCTTCATTCAAAGCCAAAATGAGCATCACTCTTCGTTTTTTCAAGATTTTCAAAAATTACTCCTATTTAGGGATTGAGATGAACCCAACAATTAAAAAATATAAAATCATTCACTGACTTGAGATTTTCTATCTTTTTCCATCGCGTCGTGTCTTTGCCGTCGTCCTTTTGTTCGCGTTGCGAATCCTCGGACCTGAGGTTTGTCCTACCTCTCGGGCCTCAACTCGAAAACTTTAGGGCAACGTCCCTCGTGCCATACCATAAACACCTGACAGCTAATCTGTCTTATGACGGTAATCCTCTGTTGAGGAGTTTAGATAATTTTGTGAATGAAATAAGTTTCGAGTGTTCTGTTAGTTAATTTGCTTTTATTAAGGAAAAGAGGGTAGAAACCCTACTTTCTATAAATATAAATCAGTGACAAATTCACTAATTGAAATAGTAGTTAGTCATTTCACTGATTAATAAGTTATTTCGGACTTATTCACTAATCCGTACTTTGGCGTCACTTTTTCAACCACTTATCTTTCACGAAAAAATCAATTTTTAACCAAACAGACGAACTTTCAACAAAATTGATGCATTGCTGCAAAAGTTTCCAAAAATAATGTTTGATAATATTTGGTAAAATACAAGAATTTATATTTTCATCAACAAATTGGCCGAAAAAATTTCAGATTTTGGAACATAATGTAGAACGAATTCGTCTCTTCCATTATTTAATAAATATTTTGATCAATTATTTATAATAGTTAAGTATTAATTCTAAAATATTCCCGAAATTTTCACTAAGTGAATCTTAGCATGCAGTGTTATTATTCATTCTCAAACTATTTTATATTAGAAACCGGTTCTTTTTTCTGATATATAATTGCCAAAATGTTCATTTCCCAAACTTTCAGAGCGATACCTCATTTCGTTTAGACGTAAGTTGGGATAGAAAAATTTAGGACCAGGTTTGGTCACGCGACCCTCTCGTAACATGGCCGTAAGTGCTTAAAAGCAGAAAGTCTAACAACGGAGATGAATTTCATCAGATGCGGGCGAAACTAGCATTTACTTTTTTAATTTAATTCCACTCAATACGAAAATTCATTTCGATCGCCGTGCTCTCTGCCATGACTGCCTGAATCTCCGCATGTTGGACTGCTTAGAAAGCTAATAAATTACAACTTTCTAAGAGGGCTTATCTATTTCATACATTCTTATCTTTCCAACAGAAAATTCTCAGTTAAAATGGGCCAGACACTTTCAAAAAAGAAACCCATCCGAGCGGGTGTTCCCCAAGGAAGCATTTTAGGACCAGTATTTTTCATTATCTATGTAAACGACATCCCTGAGGTCCCTGAAGTTTCAATCGGATTATATGCGGATGACACCGCTTTATTCACTTCATCCTGGTCAGTTCCAAAAATCTTAAAATTTCTTAACAAAGCTCTTGAAGTCATTGAAGCATGGGTTAAACTCTGGAAAATAAAAATAAACGTATGAAAATCTGAAGCAATTCTTTTCTCAGTCAGACGAACAGCTAAAATAGATCCACCTAAAATGTTTAATGAAAAAATAGAATGGAAAACCTCCGCGAAATACCTCGGGGGTAAACTACACAAGCGTCTTAACTGGAAGCAACATATTCAGGAAACTAAAGGGAAAGCTCTCGGAGTTATCTCTCGATTAAATCCTATTATTTACAGACATTCCAGCCTAAAACCTGAATATGGAATCCTAATTTATAAAATGTTTATCCGACCAATCATAACTTATGCATGTACAATTTGGGGGGTGCATCAAAAAGCAATATTAATCACATTCAGATCATACAAAATCACAAGACCCCTAGATATACTAAGAACTCTGTCCTTCACGGAGAATTTCAATTACCTTACATCTCTGAGTATATTAAGGAAACCGCAATGCCAAAAGACTTCCTCATGAAATAAGTCAACCAGAACTTTCATTTTCGACCCCTCTACCCCTTTCCCACTCTTCTCTACTTTACTTTTCTTTCATAAAATAAATTATCAGATTTCGTGGTTTTTTCTCGCTTGCGGGCTTTTTTCCACATATAATAAACGTCACTTTAAATTCAAGCCATGTCAATAATTTTCAAAGAGAAAAGTAGAATAAAATTATTAAAAAAACTTATTTTAAGAATTAGAGTAATAGAAGCGTCTTAATAGTTTTGACAGATTTTGAGATTATATATTTTTAAACAGTTGTGGGAAAATTTCAAGCAGTTAATATTTCATTTTGAAATAATAATTTAGAATTTTAAAGATTTACAAATTGTTTTAAAAAAAATATGGAAGATTTTAAGAAAATTATTTCTATTTTCCAGGATTTAATTCAAATTTAGGTAAACTTAATTTTTTAGGGCGTCAAAAGAAGGAAAAATATATAGTTCAGATTCATGGGAAAATTTCAAACAATTTTTTACTAATGAGTTCTAAGAGCTCATTAAAAAAGATTACAAAACGTTTCAAATTATTTCGTGAAATTGAAAAAATGGGTTTAAAAGTTTTTAAAGCAACCTCGTCCATAATATATAATTTTAGAACATATTTTAATAAATTTAAGAGATATTTAGAAGTTTTAAAACGGTTAAAAAACAATGAAAATTTATAAGATATTTTAGGACTTTTAAAAAAATTCAGAATAATGACATAAATTCTTTAGGTTCGCAAAACAATTTCTTTCGATTTTTTAATTTGAAAAATAAGCTTTAGGAGAAAATTCAAAATGATTTTAAAACATAAAATATTTCCTTAAATTTCGAGAAAGAGTAGAAGATTTTAAGCAAAAGGTTTCAATTTGGTAAAAAAAAATTAAACCATAAAATTCCATAAATATTGCGAAGATTTAAGGCTAATGAAGATTTTTTAAAGCAGACAGATAGAAATATAAATAAATCGTCAGATAGAAGTATTTTAAAGAATTTAAGAGGTATTGTATAGATATTTAATTTTAAAAGGGCTCGAACTTTTCTATAATTTTGTAAAATCCCGTAAATTTTTTTTTTTATATCTAGATTTACATTTTAAAGGATTTTTCAAAATTCAAAGAATAATTGGATTCATTAAAAAATATTTTTAGGAAGTCAAGAGGCTTTGCATAGATTAAAAATATTTTAAACCTTAGAAGCATTTCCGAAAATTTGTGGAATATTTATTATTTCTTTTGAAAATATAAAAGCCCTAAATATCTTTTAAAGGCTAAAATTTTTCTAATAATTTTTAAAATCATGTAAAATAAAATATATATTTTGTTAAATCTTCTACAACCTTTTTTTGACACATCTTGAATATTTAAAAATCTTTCCTCATTGTCTCATGAAAATTATAAAATTGATATAATTCTAAAAAAACTGCTGATACTTCTTTCCTTCTAAATAATTTGAAGATGTGTGTAACTAAAAAAATATTCTTTAATTTATTTTCTATACCGCACTTCATCCTAAAAATCTTTTTTTATTTACAAAACGTCTATTAAGTTTTTTTAAACGAATACAAAATGAAATGTTACGTAACTGCAGTTAGGGTACGGGAAGGTAAAAGGGTTTAAAATAGCGTTACGTAATATGTGAACGCTCCCTAACAATGGTACTCGTAAGATAGAAATCTGTCAAAGAATTTATGATCTCGTGTAGAAAGTTGTTGATGGGCCTGAGCGGGCCCAAGTCTGGAAAAACTAGGCCCTGGCCTGACGATCAAGCCTGATTGAAGCTAGAATGAAACGCTAAATCTGCCCGGGGCTTGGCTCGATCGCCGAGTCTGGTCCTGACTTGACTCTAGCTTATTATCGATTCCGCTCAGCGCCATTTTATTTTTAGGAATGTTCGTTTTTCTGCTATAAAATTTGATCATTTCTGAAACCATCCATTTTAGGGCGTAGTACACATCTTGCTACTCCTTTCTGAGAATAAACTTGATGAAATGAAAAAAAAAACGTTCGTCAAGAACGTCAACTTGAAGAAAAAAATTAATTATAGAGTGTCAAGCAGGGAAGCATTTGACGTGGAAAATCTAAAAGGAAAACTTCATTAGCACTATCCACCATGTTCTTCTCATACAAGTTCCTCTCCTTGCATTTAAAAAATATCAACAAGCAGTTTAAACTAATCACGAAAATGTATTTTAATTAAAAACAGCAAAAACATGAGACTGATTGACACTCGCATGTCGCTCCATTAGTCTCGACTTTCGATTACTTCGGATGTATTCGGTTCGCATCGCGTCCACAACGGTAACCAATCCTGTTGTCGACGCTAATCATGGGCAGTGCGAAAGAATACCAGAATTGGGAGCGCTGATATCTATCCGGGCTCGCGCTATAGCCATTAGGAAATACAAGCTAGAACCATGCTGGGGGCCCCCAGCCTGGCCCAAGCGTCGACACTGGGAGTAACTTGGCCATTTCTACACGGGAGGTATTCTATAGATATTTAATTTTAAAAGGGCTCGAATTTTTCCTATTATTTTGTAAAATCCCGTAAAATATATATTATTTTAAATCTAGATTTACATTTTAAATGATTTTTCAAAATTTCAAGAAAAATTGGATTTATTTAAAAATATTTTTAGGAATTCAAGAGGCCTTGCATAGATTAAAAATATTTTAAACCTTACAAGCATTTCCGAAAATTTATGGAATATTTATTATTTCTTCTGAAATTATAAGATCCCAAAATATCTTTTGAAAAGGCTACAATTTTTCAAATAATTTGTGAAATCCTGTAAAATAAAAAATATATTTTTAAAATCTTCTACATCCTTTTTTTTGACACATCTGTAATATTTAAAAATCTTTCCTAATTGTCAAACGAAAACTATAAAATTTATATAATTAAAAAAAAAAATGCTGATACATCTTTACTTGTAAATAATTTGAAGACGTTTGTAACTGAGAAAATATCAAAGAAGCATTGTTGTGTTACGTAAAAATATTGTTTAATTTATTTCTATACCACACTTCATTCTAAAAATCTATTTTTATTTACAAAACGTCTATTCAGTTTTTTAAACGAATACAAAAGAAAATGTTACATAACTGAAGTTAGGGTATGGCAAGGTAAAAGGGTTTTAAATAGCGTTACGTAATACCTATGTGAATGCTCCCTAATAATAGTACTCGTAAATTTTACGATGCATTGATACACTGAGTTCATTCTTTCAGAATCTAATTTCAACAAGAACATAAGTGTTCAGAAAATTTTGACAAATAAATTTTTATTAGAAAATTGAGTAAATGATAAAAATGAGTATAAAGGTAAGCGCGCGCGTACATGATCGTCTATAATATTAAATAAAAGTTGGCTCACAGGACATTTTTGTCTCTCTCCTCTCACCAACTAGAAAGTATCTCCTACCTTTAGGGCTCTTTCACACGATAGAAGATCTGAAACTTGCAGACTGGCTCAAATCATGTTTTGTGAAAATAGAGATTTTTAGAGATAGAGATAGAGAGCCCGTGAAAAAATCTCCGAATGACGAAAATTTGAATACTTGACTGTTTTCAAATCTAAAATTTAAGGTGTTTCAACTACAACGAATATATATCTTCTGCCGTTTTGCGGGCTATCCTGAAAATTACCAACCCTAAACCTTCCTTTACCATACCCAAGCAACCTCTTTGCGCACCTCCTGCTTTCTCTTATCCAAACCCTAATAATCTCACCAGTGAACAAATTTCGTTCATAATAGCCGATCTTCGAAAAATTCTGGACTCTTATGAGGCCGCACTTGCCATGGAAACCCTACAAAATCTTGACTTCTCGCTCGATGACGTTTCCGACTTTCAGAAAGTTAAATCTAAACGCACCAAACGGAAACGCACCATTAGTCCCAGTAAGTCAACTACCCCCCTGCAATCCGACGATGAGATGAGTCTGTCTTCTCGAGCTCATCGGATGACGATGAATCTGCGACTAAGGAACGGAGACCTTCCCCAATTCGTATCCTTCGTAAAAAACTCTGGCCCAAAATACACTTAACTCTCTGTAAAGCTGACATTCCAATTTGATCTGCAAAAACACCACTGGCGCCATAATAGTATATATCCCCAAACAGACCTTATCGTTGTCATCAGAGGAGGCGACGAGTCCCTTACGGAAGAATCTATCCTCAAAGAACTACAGAGAAAACTTCCCTCTGTTAAACGAGTTCATCGCATGAAAAAAGGCGAAAAAATCTAGCCCCTGGTTTTCGTTTATCTTGACTCTTCCTCTCCCACATCCAAGTCCATTTTCGACATCAAACTCTTAGCTGGCCTCAGCGTTCAAGTTGAAGCTAAACGAAAATCCAACCTCATTCCTCAATGCCCTCTTTGCCTCAAATTTTTCCACACGGCAAATTACTGCTATGCCTCTTAGGCTTGCGCCGTCTTCGCACAAAGCAACGTCAGAGCATTTTGCCCCGCTAGAAATAAAAAAGATTCCACTCCATCCTGTCAGCAGCTTTTTCGCGACTTACTCTCCTCCTTCGCAGCTGCCCTTCAGCTTCCAAAGCTCGGACGTTCATAAAGAAAAATTAACTATCCTAACCTGGAATGCTAATAGCATTTACGTTTCCAAAAGATTAGAACTAATTCAACTTCTTAATGATAAATCAATCGATGTTGCCTGTATCATCGAAACTCATCTAAATTCTGAAAAGAAACTCTATATTCCTGACTATTCTGTATACAAAAAGACCGTTTTTGTCCGAAGACGGTGGCGTGGCGCTTCTAGTTCGTAACACCCTCCGTCACTCAGCCATCAGCACAAATTCTTCTCCTTGCCAAGTAACAGGAGTCGAAATCCATTTTGACTCTGGTCCCCTTCAGATTCAACACCAACTTCAGCACCAACACCCCAACAGTGGTTGCTGGCGAGTTTAATGCCAAACCCAAAGACTGGGCCTGCCTCACAAATAACACCAAGGGCAGCGCTCTCCTCAGAACCCTGAATCGCCATAATCTGACTATCGAGGTTCCCTCTGAACCCACTCACTTTCCTAGCTCTCCTAAGCATTAACCTGACATCCTTGACATCTTCTTAATAAAGAATATACTCATCGACAAAGACCCCTGCACTCTTTCTGAACTAAGTTCCGACCACAACCCAGTACTGCTAGAATTATCGGGCAGCCCCGAACTCTCTCCTCCGTCAAAATATAAAATCGAATACCTTCATCTCAAATAGATTTTCGAAACGTCTTCTATTAAATGCTGTCAAATCCGTTCTACTTCTGACCTGGATGCAGCTGTTAAAGCCCTGACAAAAGACATCAAAAACTCTGTTTAACTTGCCTCCTCAACCCACCCAACTTCTAGACATAAAACCAACCTCTCATCCGCCACCCACATCCTTATTCGTAAGAAAAACGAAGCTCGCAAACATTAGCAGTCTTTCCGTAGTCGTAAACATCGCCAGCGTCTCAACTTTGTTCAAAGAAAACTAAAATCCCTTCTCGAACCCATCGATAAGTCCTCCTTCGACTCCTTTATAGCCAAAGCCGAATTAAATCCCAAAAGAAGCTGCAAAGTCATTAAATACCTTCGTAATAGAAACCCCCCCCCTCTCGTTGAAGATGATCAATCTTTCTCTCTTGATCAGGAAAAAGCAAAAATCTTTGCAGAATCTCTCAAAGAGCAATGCTGTCCCTTTCCTAGTCTCGACAAATTCGCTGCCTTCCACGACCATATCTCAAATACTGCACAAAATTCACAGTTACAGACACAAACTTCATTCCCACCACAACTAAAGAAGTATCCGACGTAATCCGCTCCTTAAAAAGCCGCGAAGCTCCCGACAATGACTCCATCAGTAATAAGGTACTGAAAACTCTTCACCGCAAACATATCGTAGCCATCTGCAACATTGTCAACGCAATGATGCGGTTAAAATACTTTTCCCTGGCCCGGAAAGAAGCTATTGTAATCTTTATCCCAAAAAAAGGGTAAACCTCTCAGCTCAGCATCCAGCTATCGACCTATCAGTCTACTTTACACTCTTAGCAAACTAGCTGAAAACATTACTTTCACACGTTTTTTTCATTTTGCCTCACAAAAAAATATTCTCCATGACTTCCAGCATGGTTTTCGAAAACGTCATGGAACAGATCATCAACTTCTCCGTGTCTCCGAGTACATTGCCGAAAATGTCAACAAAGGTAGGCACACATACATGCTTCTTTTGGACTGCAAACAAGCTTTTGATAGAGTTTGGCACGGCGGCCTTATCTACAAACTCATCAAGCTAAAATTTCCCCACTATCTTATCGGTTTAACTAAATCCTTTCTCTCGCACAGGAGCTTCAGAGCTCGTGTTGGAAAATCCTAATCAGACTCACAACCTATCACCTCCGGTGTCCCTCAGGGCCCCAAACTCTCTTCCTCTCTTTTCAACCTGTTTTGCTACGACATACCTGTTGACGAGAAAATTGTCACAGACCAATACGCTGACGGTGTTGGTTTTTTCTATTCCTCCAAGTTCATCAGTCATTTCTCCTCCCATCTAAACAGATTTACTCCAATAGTTCTCGACTGGTACTACAGATGGATATTTAAAATAAAAAATAAAAATCTGAAGCTGTTTTCTTTTCTCGACGCCAGCGGAAACCCCCTAAACTCTTTGTAATCTCTTTCCCTATTGAATAGAGTGCCTCCGCAAAATATCTCGGCGACATTTTTGACAAAAGTATCACTTTTTCGAAACAAATCCACGCTACACGCAACAAAGTCAATGGGGCCTTTATTTTACTAAAACCCTTTTTCAATAGCCCTACAGATTCTCGAGCCTCGAAAGCTCGTGCCTTCAACGTTATAACTAGAAGCATTTGCACCTACCCGATTCCTATCTGGGGCTCCGCCACCCCAAATTGTCTTTCTAAATTAAGCAGCACCTATATGCGCCTTTTCCGTTCCGCTTTAAACATTCCTTGGTTTATCCGAAACAAACAAATCCTCTCGGAAACCAAGTTTCCTTCCATCATCGATGTAGCTCGCACTCACGCAGCAAACCTTCGTTCCTTAGTGGCCAGTCACCCAAACCCCAGCATCAATTCACTCGCAAATTATGCGAGTAAAACTTCCGACCATTGTAGAAGGCTCTGCCTTCTAGCCTCGCCGCCTTAATTTAACTCACCCATCTTTCTCTCTCCATGTTTCGCTTCATGCGCGAGTGTCCTTGCAGTACTACTGCTTGGACCACCAAATTTCGTTGTTCCCTTTTTTCTTTTAACTTGGTTCATAACATACAAGGTTGGCAACCAAACGGGGAGCGGTTTTAGTCGGTAGGCGCTCCGGGTGAATCCGACACAACCCACTTTTCTTGGGTGTCTTTCAGAAGATTCCCCCTCCTCGCCCCCTCTCCCAAGGGACATTTTTTCCTCACTCCTCTCACCAACCAGAAAATATCTCCTACTTGCTCTTCTACCTTTAGGGCTCTTTCACGCGATAGGAGATTCGCAACTTGCAGGCTTGCTCAAATCATGCTTTATGAAAACAAATTTTTTCGCAAAAGTTTGTGTTTATCGAGTTTTGTATGACTTTTTGCACAAAACAATATTTGTATATGGGACTTCTTTGTGCAAGCGTAGTCGACATAAGCTCTACATAGTTGTTGTGAAAAACGATGACCAACACGCTTGTTTTTCATATTTTAAAAGCAAGACAGAAAAGCCCGTAATTGGCGTCTACTTAATGTTGTTGGGTTCTTTTTCAGGAATGGGTGCGTTACAAGAAACGCTAGAATATCACAAAACTTATACAGGAAATTGTTGGCAAACCATATAATATTATTATATTAATAAATCTCGAAAACACATCCTGTCCACAAAAATATTATTTTATGGAAGAAGTCAGAAAAAACACCACAAACCCGTAACTAATGTACACAGAGCTTTGAGAGGAATGAGCTGATTTGCATGTGCTTGTTTCTTTGCAACAAAATTTTGAAAAATCGATTTAAAATATCCCCTCTATTTTTCCATGTTTGTCTTTAGCTCAATACGTTTACCTATCATTTAAAACTAATTAAATTTGCTATTAAAAAAAAAGCATCTAAATTACCGCCTTTCGGAGTTTTTTTCCACTGACCCAGTGGTGTCAGAACGCTGATTGATACCTCTGGCATGCGCAGTAGTTACTCCTGTGTATTTTTAGTTTATGTAACGTCATGTATTAATTTGAAAATACATGCGCAAGTCTTCAAGTTTGTGGATCTGCAATTGTGTAAAAAAGCCCTAAAGGTAGGAGAGCAAGTAGGTAGGTAAGTAGGTGAGATAGTTTTCCGGCACCTCATTTCTGACCAACTCTTCCCTTTCTTCGCCCCAATCTTACCTTACACCGTCTATCTGAATTCTCCCATACTTGAGCCATGTTCTTCTTCCCCTTTTTCTTTCCTCTTCCGCTATATACCTTAACTTATACTGCATCTTCCTTTCTACCCATGTAAAATGATTCTCTATTCTTTCCGAGCTTTCATATAACATCCTCTTTTTTATCATTAGTTTCCTCTTATGTTCCGATTTCTTTAGTTTCACCAGTACCATTCTGTCCCCTCATTACCCTTCCCTTCCTACACTTCGCATTTTTTTATCTCTACCTTAGCATCAATCCTTTTTAGTACTTTAGTACCCTCTTGGGAATCCCTCCACCTCCATACTTTTTTCACTATCCCTGCAGCCTCTGCCTTACCTCTTGTGTGCCAAACAGCCACGCTTCGTTCTCTACCCCGTCAATCCATGCTGCCTTAGATTTTTTCAACTTCCCTATCTGCTTCTCTATCTTCTCGACGTTCAGCTTCTCTTCATCTACCTCTCTGTTTCTTCTAATCCCCTCATCTCTCTTTCGAGTATCTGACCCCTGAAATGAATCCTTAAAAAATTTTCTCCATTCGTCACTCCCTATCTTCTTACTTATCCCCACCCTACGTTTCCTAAACCTATTTATTATCTTACACACGTCCCCTTTTTTCTTAATACTTCTCAACTCCTCTTCCAGCTCTTTTTCTTTTTCTTGCTCTTTCTTTTTACACATTGCCACCGCTCCTCTTTATCCTCCATCCAGTCTCTTAGAATCTCCCCCTCTTTATTTATTATTTTATCCTTCCATTTTCTGTCAAAGCTCTCCCTTTCCTGGCACAGGCCCACCTCCCGACCAATTCTCGCATTAAAGTCTCCCCC
>NC_046657.1:107905060-107906395 GCF_010883055.1 Belonocnema kinseyi | reverse complement strand
ATTTATATAATTTATATTTTATACTTGAAGTAACGTAACCTCAAAAGACACGCATTAAAGAGGCGCGCGATGTATTCAAATCATGAGAAACGCCAGCCCAGCCTCGAAATCTGGAATTATTAAAATCCCAATCACATATTCACACGGACATAGACGTGTCATAGTATTGGACCACGTCTCGTTTCAGATCTGGGATCACTGCTTCAGACTGCGTCGATTGAAGCGCCTTACTCACCATATGGCTTTTAAGTAGGCCATTTTTCTTTTGCACTGTCAATTAGATTATTGATCATGAATTGAATTTGGATTACGATTCACATCAACGGTAACATTCAGATTCATCACATTAGATAGTGATTCTAATTGAATAGATATTGATCACGGAACATGATCATGAACATTGAATAATATTAGATATTGTATTCATTACGATTAAGATTCAAGTAGCCGGATGGCGCAAGTTATTGTTAAGTGAAAACTACGGACCAAACAAAAAGTGCATTATAGTGATAGTGTAGTGCAATGTCCCTCGCATTTATGCGAGTGGAAACAGGACTTGAAAATGCCTGACAAGTGGGGCCTCAGGCCTGTTAAAAGACCTAGGAATGATTCCGAACAACCGACAGCGGTGCCCCTGAGCAATCGGTATGAAGTTCTACAGAACAGTGATGAGTGTGATAAGAATAATATCAATCAGGATGAGAAAATGGATGAGAATCAGGATGTAGCAGAGAAAGTGCAGGAAGAGAAGTGCAACACAATCTCTGGAAAGAAGAAAAAGGTGCCACCTATAATCATCTCGCATGAGCTGGATGATTACTCAGGATTTGTCGCAACTCTAAAATCCTTCATAAAAGGGGACCCAAAACTTCACTATTCCCCGAAAAGTTTGGCTATTTATGCAGAGAATGAAGAAGATTATTCGACACTAATAAATGAACTGGACATAGCAAAGTGTGATTATCATACGTATCCGACAAAGGAGATGAAGACGAAGAGAATGGTGCTCAAGAGACTCCCGAACATACCGAGCAAGGAACTTGAGGATGACTTAGACCGCCAGGGAGTTAAATGTCACAAAATAACAATACTGAAGACTAAGACTAAAGGCGAGCTTCCCACAGATCAACCTATTTACCTAATAGACTTTCCGCACCACACGGATCTTAAAAAAGTAGAGGATATCCGCTACCGATGTCAGCGATTTGGACATGGGACTACATACTGCAGAAGCACTCCCAGATGCGTTAAGTGCGATGAAGACCATCTAACAGCTACATGCAAGAAGACTAAGGAAATTCCTCCTAAATGCGCAAACTGCGCAGGGCTGCATCC
>NC_046657.1:107903267-107904960 GCF_010883055.1 Belonocnema kinseyi | reverse complement strand
TAAAGAAATAAAAAATCAACCAATTAATAATGATAATATCGTATTAACAACTCCAGCACCGGGTCTAGACAACATTCAGAACATCACCCTAAGAAATCTACCCACAAAAAGCTTTTGTACAACTCACATATATATTTAACACCTGTCTTCTGTTATCATTTTTCCCAACAAGTTGGAAAAAAGCTAATATCCTTCCTATTCAGAAACCTGGCAAGGACAAACTTTTCCCTCAAAGCTACAGACCAATTATCTACAAACTTTTTAAATACAATTTCCTAGTTTACATTTTAAAAATATTACAAAACTATCTTAGAAATAGATCATTTGTGGTGACTGCAAATAAAAATACTTCTACTGAACGTCACATAGCAGCTGGTGTTCCACAGGGATCTATCCTAGCCCCGGTGCTTTTCCTATATTACATAAATGACATCCCAAAATCAACACACGTTAAGTTATCATTATTTGCGGCTGGTACAGCATTGTACATAGAATCATGGTGGATTAGATTCTCCATAGAAAAAATGCAAGAATACTTGGATAATCTCATCCGATACTATCACCGCTGGAAAATTAAGATTAACACTGATAAAACTGAATTTGTTATCTTTAAGACAAAAAGTAGGAAAGAATTAGTTCCAGATCTTTATTTAGACCGTTAAAAACTTGTGCCTAAAACTAAAGCGAAATACCTTGGAGATATACTAGATCATAAACTTAAGCATCATAAACATATTCTAAACACTAAGAAGAAAGCGTCCAGAATGATAGGTTTCTTAAACTGTCTCATAGGGAGCAGAAGCAATCTCAACATAAATAATAAATTAATCTTGTACAAGGCGTTAGTGAGGCCAATTATATTATATGCGTCGCCCATTTGGGGAAATACATGTATTAGCAATATTATGAAGCTACAAGTCATACAAAATAAATGCCTAAGGATGATAGTCAACGCCAAAATAAGAGATAAAAATGTAGACATCCACTCCAAATATAATATAAAAACAATCAAAGATCAGATATTAGACCTGTCAGTAGCCTTTTATAATAACATTCCCAACATTGAAGGGTTACAAGAGGAACTTCACATGCATACAAATGTAGATCTAATGCCGTTCTGACAAAAACATAAATTACCATATCAAATTCTTTTAGAAAAGCCTCAGCAGTAATAGTAGTAGTATTAATTTTATTTAGTTTTAAGGTTGTTGCATAGTTTTAAGTCTTCGCACAATTCATGAGTTTTTTATAAAAATTTTTTGCTTAAAACGTTCATCACAAATGCAAGTTCTCTGAACATCCCAACAATAAAAGTACAATAATTTATAGAGGAAAATTTTGCTTCGCGAAATAGGCATCTTCACTCTACATGTCTCAAATTCAAAGATGTAAATCTATGTATCGCAATTTATGAATAATAAAGATTCTTGAAAATGCAAAAGGATTTAAACTGAACATTGTAAACAGAAATCGTAAATTCCATTTTTCGGATTTCCCACAATAAAATGAGGGGGCCCCAACCATCGCCCCCTCTCGTGATGAGATGGGGTATGATCTCCCCGAAGAATAATCGGACTGGAAGAAGTTGTTCTGTGTTACCCGTTTGGGCATTGTTACACAATCTGAGAGAAATTTGACATGACTTGAATTAAGAGTGACGTTAATTATATGTGGGAAAAAAGCCCGCAAGCGG
>NC_046657.1:107899944-107903167 GCF_010883055.1 Belonocnema kinseyi | reverse complement strand
TTTGTAGATACTGATTATGGACGTGCGACTATTAAAATGAAACATATAATTATTAAAATTATTTGAAAATGTATTTGGTAATGATGAGAAAAGGATGCATAGGGGAATCGTCTATTAAAAATAGTCCTTCTTTAAAAGAATAAGATTTTCAATTTTAGTTAAAGGAGAGTGACAATGAATGCCACATTTTTGTTCATATTAAAAATGTTTTCGAAGAAAGAAATTAATCTTTTGTTTGTAATAAGGAATCTTCAACAAAAAAATATTTTTTAACCTAATAGTTGAATTTTCAACCCAAAAGATAAATATTTAACCAAGATGAATAAATTTGCATCAATAATGATCAATTTTCAAAAAAAAAATTAATAGTTACATTTACAGTGAAAAAAATTATTTGTCAATAAAAAACTAATTTTCAATTCAAGAAATTCATCTTTAATCGAAGAAAATAATTTTAAATCATAAAGATGAATTTGTTGCCACGAAGATTAATATTTAATAACAAAAGACATTCAATAAAATATATAAATTTTCAACTGACAAATATAAACTAAAATGCTGTTGTATGCGTCTGTCTTAATTTAATAATATGTTACATTATAGATTTTTTAGTTTTCTCAGTATCATCATTAACATAAATACCTCGAAAATGTATTTTTTTTTTGTAAAAAAAATAATAATAATCTGATAATTCCAAAACGGCGAGAAATATTTTTCCAATAAGAAAAATAATCTGGTAATTTTCAAGAATTGTAAGTAAATAAAAATTGGTGTCATTTATCTTGAATTTACTTAGAATAAAATAATAAAACTACAAATTGAAGTGCATTATAAAAATTATTCTATTGTAATAGGTAGATCAGAAGGCAAATATTGCTAGTGATGCCGTCCGAGACGAGAAATACCGAGCCCGGCTCGCTTTCGTTTCGTTCATTCCTCGGTTCCGTCTCGTTTTCCTGAGCCCATTCCTCGGTTTGTCTCGGCAATTTCTTCTTCGTCCCCTCTCGTCGTTACTCGGTCTCGCCTCGGTTTTTCCGAGGAATGGAACGGATGTGCGCTGGTGGAGCGGGCTGCTCGCAAGAGCATTCTTTTGGCAGTCTGTCGCGCTAACACTAATTAGCGTTCTTTGTTGAATAGTAAAAGTCTAAATATGCCTACAAATTATACTTTTTTGTCCATTACTCATTATTTTGATATGAAACACGACTTTTTTTTTATCACTTCACAGATTTAACTTTACTGTATCAGTATATCATTTTTCCAATGAAATTGATCGATTTTATAATTCACTCCTGTGAAATTCATGTATCTTTATTTGTATATTCATGTATGTATATTTTTATATTCATGTATATAACAAATTTTATAATACGGAAACACATTATCATTGACAATTTTCCTTCGGCGACCCGTGTAACGTTCATATCTGAATATACGTCTAAGTCGGAATAAAATAAAAAAAGTTTAATCGCAGAATTTTGGAAAAATCGAGAATGTTGTTTTTGTTTATTAGTCACCATAATGAGATAACTTTTTTAAAGAATTGATCGGTTTTTGTAAATATCTCTAAAAGTTACACATAAAATTAAATTTTGCTATAATTTAAAAATATTAAAATGATTACACATAAATTTCAAGGTCTATCATAGAATTTACACGCTACAAAGATTTCAAGACATTCACAAAGATTTCAAAGAATTGATGAAGCTTTTTAAATATATAAAAATTCCACTACAGGAATTAAATTTTGCTACAATTTTAAAAGATTAAAAAAGATTTTACTTAAATTTCAAGATCTAACATAGATTTTACACGCTTTACAATTCTTTCAAGAAATTCACAAAGATTTTAATCTATTTATAGGATTGAACAAATATTTAAAATAGTTTCATGTTTTAAAATTATTACAACAGATTTCTAAAAGGTTTCACAAAAGAATTCAATTTTGCTACAATTTTCCAAACGTTTTTACAAACAAAAAAATATCGTATTTTATATAAAATGTATTCGGATAAAACAAATAATCTGAAAATATATAATAAAAAAAAAGTCTTTTTTCAACGCGCCGGGAACAAAATGGTCTATAACTAAGGGTCTTTCGTCCTGAGCTAAGGTGTTTCCGATTTATAAAATATTTCATCTTCATATATGAATATACAAATATAAATACATACATGAATTTCGTAGGGGTAAATTATAAAACCCATTGTTTTATCATCATATGAGTATTATTACTGACTTATTTGTTACTGAGTACTTATTCTATATTAAAATTAGACGTCAAAACATTTTTAAATTCAAACTATAAATGATTAAATTAATGTTTAATTCGTTGAACTCCGAAGGACTTAAAAATATGCATATCTTTTCAACTTTCTGTGTCATATATTCTGTTATAATTGCCAGAATATATTAAAAACAAGGCATACTAATAGTGCATTTTAATCTTTGAAAAAGTCAAAACATGGTCGTGTTTGATATCAAATTAATCAGTGATGGCCAAATATATAATATATAATTATATTTTGACTTTGAGTATACATTAAAGAACGCTAATTAGCATTAGCGCGTCAGAGTGGCAAAAGAATGCTTCGAATGCTTCCGCGAGCTCTTCTCTCTGCTAGCGCACATCTGTCGCATTCTTCGAAAAAACCGAGGAAGGATACCGCGAGGCGAGGAAGAATGAGACGAGGCAATTTTGAATTACAAAGTTCGTCTCAAAATTTACTTGATTATTTACTTTCAGATTATGTAATTGAACATTAACAATTACTTTTACAATGAAAGTTTACTTTTCTTTAAAATACCTCCATTGCAATTATATAATTTTTTCTGATGCTTGTCAGTGGCGTATATACGGATTACTATATGAAAACAGATTTTTGTTGCAAACATTCTAACAATTTGATTTAAAGATGCAGAAAAATATTTAGCGAATTTGCCTTCAATCACGAAAAAAGTTACGTAATTTCCTGTTACATGTAATGGCAGAAAACTTTCATTGTTTAAAATGTAAGATTGTCTGGATACGAGTTTCAGAATTTTCATATGCAATGCAATCGAAAAAAACAAAATTGTTATTAAAAATGACCTTTTGTAAAAGAACTTTAAAAAAAGAAATGCAACTTTTAATAAGTGATTTGACTAACGATTTAATTCACTAATTTAATACTCTATTTGATAAATAAGGTTTAATTATTTTGAAACAATTTCTTATAATTAC
>NC_046657.1:107898084-107899844 GCF_010883055.1 Belonocnema kinseyi | reverse complement strand
GTCCTTATTTGACGTGTAGTCTTTCTTGTCGTCAACTGCTGCGTTACTGCTTTCCTGATGAGTCGAAGAGTTTGCCCATGCGAACGGCCTGGTAGGTCTTAGGGGTGGAAAATCCTGATGTGTCTTTGTAGATGGAAATATTTTCTTCTCTCGTGGCTGCTCCAGCGGATGTTTCTTGGTCCTGGCAGCAATTTTTTCCAGTCGTTTAATGTATATAGGGCATTTGGTATCATTTGCCTGATGCTCGCCTCCACAATTTGAACATTTAGGCAGTTCTTTAACTTTTTGTCGGTCCTCGTTCTCCACAGTATCTTCCTCCTCTGGATGCTTATCCGTGAGATGCGCCTGCGCACACCTGACACATTTAGGTGGGTTTTTGCAATGCGAGCTTCCGTGCCCAAATAATTGGCACCTACGGCATTGCGTGACTCGTCTGCTGTTCCTCTATTTATCCCAGTATAATCTCACTAGGCACACATATTTCACTTTCCTCACTGCACTTAAGTCTTGATTTGGCGGTAGAGTTATCAAGTAATTGGGGTGATCCGTTGTAATCCTTTGCTTCATGCGAATTACTTTTTCGGTTTTGACACCTTGGTGTAGCAGATCTTCTTTGATTTCCTCAACAGAAACAATAGGCAGTCCCTTGGCCCCAAGGTGTCTTGGTTTCTCATCTTTGAACGGGTGAGTAAAATAGGCTGCATTTGAACCATCCAGCTTCTTCCTTATGGTGCGGTAGCCATCCTTGTCGAACGCGAGGATTGAAAGTCCTTGTCTGGAAAAGTTAAACCTTGTCCTTTTTGAGACTGTAGCTTCATTTATTTCTTTCATAACCAAGCCCTGGTTATTAATCTTGGCGGTTAGCACAATAGGTGGCACCTTCTGCTTGGGCTTCTTGTCAGGTTCCTCCTTGGTATTAACATCGTCCTCCTCATCCATGCTGTCAGCGTTGTCCGACAGGACTTCATATCTGTTTTGTGTATAGATATCTTCGTTTTCCGTCGCCTTCCTGGATCTTTTTGGTCTGCTTGCAGCCATGCTAGATGACAGTGGGCCACGCGCCTTCCGCCCTAACTCAGGAACTGAGAGACGCGAGCCAAACACCTTCGCCTCCCAGTTTTAACACATTTATCTAACCAAATTCTAAGGAAGTGATGTCTGTACTCTATATTGAATCACACCAGATATAACGTGCAAACAACGAATAAATACAGATCGCTATCGGAGTCTGAAGATGACGAAGAGAAAATGGAAGGAGACGCAGATGAATCTACGAAGGAAAACGACTTACCAAGTGACAGAGCCAAAAATAAGATCCCGCCAATCATCAGAAGTGGAGAGGAGAACGTCAAAAACCTGAGAGCTAAGGTCTATGATCACATAAGAGCTTCCTCCAAAAGCTCACAACTAAAATGCTCAAAATACGCGCTAACCATATATAGTTCCACAGAACAGGACTACAAAATAAACATGAACTTTCTTAAAAAAGTAAACATCCCATTTCACACCTACATTGATCAGCAGCAGAAATTGAACAAATTTGTCATTAAAGGACTGCAGAGGATGAAAGAAGAAGATATCACCGAGGAACTGAATCAACTAGGCTTCTTCCCTCTCAGAGTAGTGACCATGAAGATAAGGAAGGATCGTGCTCAGGTCTATCCACCAGTTATGGTAGTGTGTAGCAAAGAAACTACGTTCAAGGATATACTCCAAATCAAAGCGGTAGCGTCAGTCAGGATAAAATGGGAAAAATATTC
>NC_046657.1:107896072-107897984 GCF_010883055.1 Belonocnema kinseyi | reverse complement strand
AAATTTCGCTTCGCGAAATAGCTATCTTAACTCTACATGTCTCAAATTCAAACATGTACAATCTATGTATTGCAATTTGTGAATAATAAAGATCCTTGAAAAGTGAAAAAAAAACACTATAAAATGTCCATTAATTTTCATTTTTCAAATTTCTTTTGTTTCAGCCCTCAGTTTCGTCCGAATCCCCAAATTTCAGAGAAATCGGTTAATATTTAGGTGTTGCACGAAGACCAGGAATTTACCCATTGATTTAACATAGAAAAGTCAGCTTTTTGTAAATGTAATGAGATGTTTCAAATAAATCCGTATTTCAGTATGTTGTTCAGAATTCGTCAGAATAGGAATCAATCATAAATTATAATCGTAAATGACTAAGTTTTTGTTTTATAATAATAATTTTATATGCTTAAGCAAATTTAGTATGTTTACAAAATATAATTTCGTTTCAATATTTTATTTTTGAGTTTTTTAAAAAGATTGAAATTTTGTATCGTACTACTTTGTTATCTAGCAGTACCCTTTAATGTTTAAGCAATTTCAAATTGTTAAAAAAAATTGTTTTAGTTAACTGATTTTATATGGTATTTTATCGGCAGAAAGGAATTCGCTTTATTCATTATTCTATCTATCGAAAATTTGGTGAGATAAAATGTTTCTCCTGCCCTTTTTTGGTTTTATTATTTAAATCATTAAACGATCATTAAAACAAATTATTTTATTGTTATCGTTGTTTAAAGAACTCATAACCTCCAGATAATACGTTCATTCCATAACTTAAATGAATGAAACGATTGTTTAAAAAAATAAAAAATTTGAAACAGTTTTAATTTGTTTAAACATTTGTGAGTATTCTTAGAAAACAATCTAGGACCTCAAAATATTTGAATTTATCGAGAAAAAAAACTTAATAAAAAATTCATTTTCAGCAAGAAACATGAACGATTTTTCAACAAAAATTATTAAATTTTTGGCTTAAAACCATGTGAACAGATGCCTACCTCACAAGAAACTTTTCAATAACCGCACGAAAAATAATCAAAAATCAAAAACTGCATTTTGCGGTCAAATTATGCAAGATAGGGAAAAAATGATAAGACAAACATTGTTTCCCAAAAAGTACCAATGCAATTTATGAATTATAATAATATACATTCATGTGAATGATATAAAATTTCAGGGAAAACTTGAGTGCGAAGCACGAGATACGTGATGAGAATGTGTTCGTTAAAGCGGAAGGAGCTTTAATAAATGAGAATTCACAATCACCAAACCAAATTAGTGTTTTCGATACTTTTACCTTTAGTTTTAAAAAGTATGTGTACAAAAATCGAGCGCGAAGCGTGAGAACCAAAAGTCGCGCGACATAGGCGCGCTCAATTTTGCGAGCAATAAGAATGTGCCCCCGAAGGGGGCAGATTTTTTGAAAATTGTTTATATTTGCAAATATAATTTTGTTAAATAAAATAATATCATAAGTCTAATAAACACATCGTATTTCTGAGTAAATTTCCGATTAATTTAGGAAAAAATGGTTTCAATTGACGAATTACAGCCCAATATACAGTCGCTCAAATTTTTTTATATAATAATTGTTGCCCTGAGGATTAAGTCTGAATTCCGTGATTTGAAAGTAATATATTTGGAATCTACGTATTTTTCCGATTCCAAAGACAAGGAATTTGCCTATAAAGGTTGAAATTTTGAGAAGCATTTAGTAATAAATTCCATATTAAGCTAAAGTTTCTTGATATTAAACTCTTTCCAATTTTTAAGTTTTCGAGGCAGGTAATATATCATTGGAATCGCAAAAATTTGTAGATACTGATTATGGACGTGCGACTATTAAAATGAAACATATAATTATTAAAATTATTTGAAAATGTATTTGGTAATGATGAGAAAAGGATGCATA
>NC_046657.1:107893001-107895972 GCF_010883055.1 Belonocnema kinseyi | reverse complement strand
AAATTGGAAAAAAATTCTATCTGCCATATCTTCAAAAATATGATCTAAAAGAGAAATATTTTTTTAATTAATGAAAGTAACAGCTAAAATACACACTTTTTATAATAAAAACTATTTCTCTAAAGTTAATACTAAATTCATGTTAGAGATAATATTTTTGCTCAAATATATTGTTGCTGTTCCCACACACAAAGTTCCTGTGAAATTATGGTGAAATTGTTTAAATTTAAGCAACGACGCATGAATAATCAATTACGGTGTTTCAAATACGAACAACTTTTCTACAAAAAGTTATAAATATTTGAACTTTAGCATGATAATTCTCTAAAGTACCACTAAAACAATGATGTTAAGAAAAAATTGTTTATACAAAAATTGTAACCTGTAGAACAATCTAAATTCCAATTATTTATCTACAGTTCTATATGCAGTGGAAACTTGGCACGAAGCTTAAACAATCTTAAATATTATTTAAAATTAATTCATAGAATTTAAATTTCTTAATTTCGAACCCCGTAGGTGTGGAAATAGACAATTTTAGCAGAAGGGTTCATGGGTCCATTCGGCACTGTGAAACTATTTTGCTGTTATAAGAAGTAAGAAATGAATTAATTTCTACAAAAATAATTTTCTTTTATTTCGTTGAAAAACTAGAATCAGAATAAAATTAAATAAGGGTGAAAATTATTTTCAGTTTTTAATATTTTACAGAAAACTTAGGGTGAAGTTTCCTTTTGGAACTAGAAAACGTTTCAGAAAAAAAAATAATAAAGTAATGGGAGACTTCGAAATTAGATATTTAACTATTTTTTCTTCTACTTAGGAATGTCTCACTTTTTTAAATTTTCATTTTTGTAGAAAAAATTGGAAGTGATTGAAAGGAAGTGTGTGTATCTACATAATTCGGCTATTAGTGCCGAAGTTTCGGTATATTCTTGAAGATTTCAAATTAAAAATTTAGAAGCTGTTTAAGAATTATGAAAGGCTTCAATAAAAACATTTTCTTCAGATTCTTCGGAAAATAAGAAATGATTCTTCATTTTCTTCTCATTTTTTTAAGAGAATATTTAAAAAGATTTTCAAAGATTTCCAAAATTATAAAAAAGAATGTGGAATATTTAAAGGAATTTTTTTTATATTTATAAAATTTACTCTGAATTGTAAGAACAATTAAAAAATATCTTTTTAAATTAATCAAATTTTGCTTGTCATGTTCCAAAAATTTTGGTAACAAGAAAATTCCCTTAAAATATTCCAAATTCTGTTTTGAAAATTGTGGAAATCTTTGAAAACATTTTCTTAAAATATTTTTTAACATAAGAAATCATTTTACATTTTCCTTGGAATGTTCCAAAAATATTTTGTTTTATTTTGAAGCCTTTTAAAATTCTTAAAAAGCTTCTAAAATTTGTATTTGAAATTTGCACAAATCTACATTTTGTTTTAAATAAGGCTGCAGCAAATGCTCGAAAATTTCGATACGAATAGGCGAATGTTGTCAGAACATACAACTCATTTAAATTATTTAAAATCATTTTAAATTTTACATTAATTTTGAAACTTTTTAAAACTTAAAGTGACTCAAGTTTTTCCTACAAATTATAAGCAGGATTTCCTAAAAATTGTATGAAAAAAGTCATTAGTTAAATAATGTTAATTTTTGAATTTTTAATATTTCTAACTTAAACTTTCTTTAAAAAATCTAATTTTGAAAATCTGAACGTTCATTGATTGAATGTTCAACTTAAAACAGTGAAAATGATAACGCCGATTTATATTTTTGGAACTGAATTTGAATCTTTGAACTCTATAGTTCATATAAGATAAAAATTCTAAATTTTGCAGTATATCTGCATTTCATTTTAAATTGTTTAATTGAAAAGTGTTAGTACCTAACTTCCATTTTATACGTGCAAATTATTGAGCATTTGAGTATAACATTTTTAAATTTTAAAACAAAAAAAAGCAAGAGTTCCACTTTGAGTGCTTTCATTTGTAATATATTTTTTATTACTTAAAATGGAATCTTTTTAGCTTTGGAGATGAAATTTGTTTATTTTATTGACCATGACAAATTTTTGCAAACTGGGAAAAAACGGGAAAATTTCCGAGGTTTTTCTTCTTCGATTAAAATGGCCACACCATGATATCATAAATATATTAGATGAATGATAAATAATTTAGAGATATTACTATACATACTGACACGATATTTAACTGCATATACAATAATAAAGTACATGAAAAAACTATTTCATAATATTAATCTTATAAATGAGTCTGCATAATTTTTTTACCTTAACCAAACACAATTTTTTTTCAAAATTAAATCAGTTTTCCTGGAAGAATAATTCAGTGCATAATATTGCGGCTGAGTGGGCCCGAACCATTGCTCGGTATCTACGACGATTCGACGCCAATGGTTTTTGACCTGGCCGGTCGTTAGCAAGATTCCCAGTTACGGCATCACTTATAGCCCCATTGTCAAACTCTCCAAAAAAAGGAAAGTTTATAACTATTAAATAAATAAAAATTAAGAAATTTAAATTCTATGACTGAATTTTAAATAATATTTAAGATTGTTTAAGCTTCGTGCCAAGTTTCCACTGCATATAGAACTGTAGATAAATAATTGGAATTTAGATTGTTCTACAGATTGCAGATTGTTCTACAGGAACTTTGTGTCTACGAACAGCAACAATATATTTGAGAAAGAATATTTTCTCTACCATGAATTTAATTTACTAAAAATTACTATTTATTATCAAACCGCAGAATTTCACCCAATAAAACTCAATTTGGCCAGGAAAGTATTAACTTTAGAGAAATAGTTTTTATTATAAAAAGTGTGTATTTTAGCTGTTATTTGCATTAATTAAAAAAATATTTCTCTTTTAGATCATATTTTTGAAGATATGGCAGATAGAATTTTTTTCCAATTTTTTCGCATATTAGTTGCTATTGTGCAATA
>NC_046657.1:107890577-107892901 GCF_010883055.1 Belonocnema kinseyi | reverse complement strand
TATTATTATTATTATTATTATACGAGTGAGTATTATTTTTTCAAAGATTTTGCTCATTGTATTAAGAAGACTAATGGGTCTGTAGCTGGTAGGATGATATGGGTCCTTGCCTGTTTTTCTGAAAGACTAGTATGTGAGCTATTTTCCATGAGTTAGGAAAGTAACTTAGTTGGATGCAGGCATTGAAGATATTAGCGAGAAGGGTGAGACAAGAAATCGGAAGTTTCTTGAGGACAAAGTTTGAAAGTGAATCAGGACCGGGAGCTTTGTTATTTTTAGTAGTTTTAATTTGTTTCTTTATTTCCTTGTGAGTTATTTTTTTGAAATTATCAGTGCTTGGGATTCTAAGAAAATTGGAGACAATTTGTTCACATTCCGCAATGTGCTGAGAGTCGGACGGTTCGTTATGTGGAGCGAAGTTACTTTCATAATTTGCCGCTAGGAGATTTGCTTTATCGGTAGGAGAGAGCGCAAACGTTTGATCTGGTTTTTTGAGAGGAGGCATATTAGATCGCGGCTTCGTTAGGGCTTTAGTCATACGATAAATAGAGTTAGCTTTAATTTGAAGTTTACCGGCTTCTTTATTCCAATTTTTGCATCTGTGCTCTTGAACTTTGATTGCTATAGTTTTCCGAAGGTGGTTAATGATATTTTTAAGGATACAGCTTTTAGCTTTTTGGTGTGTACGGCAGAGTTTATTGCGAGTGTGGATAAGGTCTTCAATCTCAGGGCTGAGAGGTGGATCGTATTTGCTAATGGTAGTTTGAGGAACTGAGCTGTGAATGGCAGTATTTATGCTCGAGGTGAAATTGGTTATGGCGTCGTCAATGTGGGAAGTGTTTGTCATTGAAGGTTCAAAGTTAACATGTGTTTCTAGGGCCATGTTGAATGCTTGCCAATTTTCTTTTGCGAAATTATAGCGAGGTGCGACAGGGGCTTTTCACAATTGGTGAAAAGACTTAGAAGGATAGGACGATGATCTGAGTCAAGCTCATCTATAGTGAAAATTTCGTGGTTGTAAAAGTTACTTTTGGAAATTTCAAAGTCAATAAGGTCAGATTTATGTTTGGTGTTGTGAGGGAAAAAAGTATGCGAGTCTGGTGCTGAGATTGAAAGATTCTTATGATTTATAAATTCAAATAGTTGTTTACCGATTTTGTTAGTTGTTCTGCTATTCCAGGCTAAGTATTTAGCATTTAGATCACCTGCAGCAATTACCAAGGGAGCTAGTTTGAATATTTTTCTGCAGTCATTTTGTAGAAATTCGCGAGAGGGAGTCTGATAGAGCGAGACTATAGCATATGGATTCCCGTGAATTTTTATTTGTATGGCAGTAGCTTCTAGGGCTTCAAGTTCAGGAATTATTAGTTCATGGTGTTCAATATTTTCTTGAATTAAGATCGCGGTACCTCTATTAGTGTTATTACTGTATAATTTATAACCATGAACTAGATTAACGCGTAGAGATTCGCGTAATAACGTTTCACTTAGCAAGCAAATGGTAATGTTATTTTTGTCGAGGTATGTGGCTAATTCATGTCTTTTTTTAAGCATACCCTGAGCATTCCAAAAAATTATTTTTAAAGTGTTATTATTGAAGGTGGCCATTTTCGATAGCAAGCGATAGTATATTATTTATGATTTCTGCGGTTGAATTTATAGCTTCGGTAATGTTAATTTTTCCTGCCATAATATCAGAGGTTAAGGTTGTAGCTCTTTTCAGTAGTTTTACTAAATTTACTTTGATATCCTCAGACGGAGTATATTTAATTGGAGTTGGAGTAATTTTATTTTGTTGGCCTGGAATTTTCTTGGCGATAGGTATTTTAGCGCGAGTGCTATTAATTTTGGGTGGCTGTTTAGTGTGAGATTTGATCGTATGTGCTTCTGAAGAAGAGGCGACTACAGAGCTGTAGAGTGGTGATTTTTTCTGTGGCTGGACACTGACTTGGGTGCATTCACGTATATGATTATCTTTTTGAGTGGTCTGAGCAGATGGTTTATTGGGTACCGTTTCTTTACGCGTATTGTTAGTTTTTTGTTTATTATTTGTAGGTTTCCTGGCAGCTGTTTTAAAGGCAGGACAGCCTCTGTAATTAGCGAGATGGTCCCCTGCACAGTTCGCGCAAGTAGCCGGCGATTCAGGATTCTTTTTGCATGTAGAACTCTGGTGCGCGCCACCGCACTTCACACAGCGTGGAGTGGCGTGGCACACGTCAGAAACATGGTGGAACCTTTGGCACTTAAAGCACTGGGAGGTTTCCTTAGGTTTTACGTAGGGCTCGATCTTTATTTTTATAAAAGCAAGAGACTTCAAATTGAGA
>NC_046657.1:107888083-107890477 GCF_010883055.1 Belonocnema kinseyi | reverse complement strand
TGACTTCAAATATCGCAATTTGTACGAAGACAACAAGAAGCACATACTTCCTTCAAATTGTAAATTATTACAGATAGTTCAACTAACTACCTACAATTTAAAACACTTCATTATCTTCATTGGAACTGAAAATAGTGCGCTCGCGTATTTATTCACAACAAACAAACAATTATTTATATTTTGCAAATTTTTCGACGGCAATCTGTTCAGAAATGTTTAATGTACCACCATGAATTTTTTCAGATTTTTCCTATTATTTTTTCAATAAAAAACTATTCTTCAAAGTTCACTTTTTTATAAGCTATCAAATTTCCTCACTTTTCATCGTATTTTCAGATCTGTAAGCTACAAATAATTTTTTGGAATATTACTTTTCAGCTCATTAACGTACAACACTTGTACCTTTAAAATGATACCTCTTTCATTAACCTACCATTTTTTGATCACATACTTATTCAACGTCAAAAATGTTGTAATTGAAAATATATAAACAGTTGGATTTAACCAACAAAGCTGAAGTTTCAGGAAAAGACTCAATTGTTAATTAAAAAATTGATTTTCTAACAAACAAGTTAACCAGAATGATCACTTTTCAAACAAATAGGTACATTATCTACCCAATTGTTGATTATGTTAGTCAAAAGTACGAATTTTCTACAAAACAGTTACATTCTTAACCCGGAAAAGCGATTTTTAAGTCTTGACAGAAATTTCTGAAAAATTTTTAGACATTTAATACCTCAGAAAATGAATATTTTCTTTAATTTTGAATGGTTATAATTTTAAAGTTCTGAATTGTCATGTTCAACGTTACACTTTCCATTTTTTCTTCAAAATTATATACTATATAATTAACATTTTTAAGGGATTTATTGTTAAAGTAATTTTAGTCAAATTGTTAACAACTCAATATTTTTTAATTTTTAAATAAAGTTTGCATTCGTTTGGGTTTTAACGATCTGGAGTACACATTTTTGAAACTTCAATACTTTACATTAAAAATTATTTTTTTTATTAACAGTTTTTGGAAACATATAAATTTTAAAGTTTTATTTATAATATATTTTTAAAATTTTTAACGGTAAAAATGAGGGAGAATTACTCTTATTTATTTCAGACAAAATTATCGCATCAATTTAAAGTTTTGTGATCGTAATAACAACTTAAAATTCTATAATTTCAGCATCTTTGCATGCAATAATATTATCTTCGAATCTTTAATGATACAATTTTCATAATTCTCATTCACAAATATTTCAATTTGTAACGTTCTTAATTTTTTATTTAAAAGTAAAATGTTTTTATAATTCCATTTTGAACGGTTTAATTAGCTTTGAATTTGTAATGATAAAATTTAATACAAGATTTGCATTATTAATGTTGCAAAAATACATTTAGAAACAACTATTCGCAATTAGTTAAAATTTTTTAATACTTTAAACCAAATCCCTTTATTACAAGTTCCGCTAAGTTATACCGGAAAAAAAGGTCCTCCCAGGTTCAACTTTGAGAACCGAGCCCTTCCAACTGAGATTTTTTTTGTATGGGGTCATAAATTTTATCTCAGTTTCCCGTCGAAAAAAAACTGGTAGATCATCAAAAAGGTCGAGCGATCTTGGGTTGCGCTGCACCTGTGGTATGTAATCACTTCCAGTAGACGAGATTTTTATAGCGCGGCGGAGTTGACCCCTGACGATTATGTATTTAAATTGCTTGAAAAAAATGTAGTAGAACGAGAATCTATTCCTTCGTTAAAATATTTGGTGTCCCTAAAAAGGGTCGATTGTATATTATGATCTCAAACTTATGCTTTCTTTTCGGTCTTCTTGGGTAAAAGAACAGCCTGAATGTTGGGCAGGACACCACCTTGTGCAATGGTGACTCCAGAAAGAAGTTTGTTTAATTCCTCATTGTTTCTGATAGCCAATTGCAAATGACGAGGGATGATTCTCGTCTTTTTGTTGTCACGGGCAGCATTTCCAGCCAATTCCAAAACTTCGGCGGCCAAATATTCCATGACAGCTGCCAAGTAAACTGGAGCTCCGGCTCCTACTCTCTCAGCCAAAAAATTTTAAAATTCGCCTTTTACGGACTCTGGCAAGGATTCGGCGCACCAAAGCAGCATAGAAAGGAGTGGAGAGACCATCGTCCCTACTTCAGACTGCGTCGATTGAAGCGCCTTACCCACCATATGGCTTTTAAGTAGGCCATTTTTCTTTCGCACCGTCACATTCATATTGTCTCGTACCGTAGTAGAGAAAACACTCCATCGAACACATACCTGGTCATTGGACACAGTCCGAAAAGTCACCGGTCGTTGCTAATGGTACACTGATAGATTCTGGTGTATCAGGACGCACGAAGTGAACTTACTGCACTGATTCATATCGAAAT
>NC_046657.1:107883521-107887983 GCF_010883055.1 Belonocnema kinseyi | reverse complement strand
ACCACACCAATTCGGAATCAGGTGATCATTCTGCATACGAATCACTCAAAATATTTTGGCGATATATAAGATCCGACAGGACTGGGTATGGCGTCTGGACTAAAACCCTTTCCCTGAGTTGAGGAAAACCGAGGCCGATCTCCTGAAAAAACGGCACGACGCTGGGCTTTCGCACTTGCTTTCCTATATAAAAAACTGACTTCAAATATCGCAATTTGTATGAAGACAACAAGAAGCACATACTTCCTTCAAATTGTAAATTATTACAGATAGTTGAACTAACTACTTACAATTTAAATCACTTCATTATATCCATTAGAACTGAAAATAGTGCGCTCGCGTATTTATTCACAACAAACAAACAATTATTTATATTTTGCAAATTTTTCGACGGCAATCTGTTCAGAAATGTTTAATGTACTATCATGAATTTTTTCAGATTTTTCCTATTATTTTTTCAATAAAAAACTATGCTTCAAAGTTCACTGTTTTTAAAAGCTATCAAATTTCCTCACTTTTCATCGTATTTTCAGATCTGTAAGCTACAAAACCTTTAAAATGATACCTCTTTCATTAAACTACTTTTTTTTCTTCACATACTTATTCAACGTCAAAGCCAGAGGACTCAAATTTTCTCGCCGATTAGGAATTCAGTAACTCCTGGAAATTAGTGTAAATTTTTAATCATTCAAATTAATAGTATTTCAAATTTCTCAGTTTTAAAGATTTTAAGGTGTACATAACCTCTGTCAAGTATCTTTTAAAGGGAGTTTTACTTGTAATTTATTTCTGTTTGTTTATCTGCTAGATTTGTTAATGTAATGAATTATCTAGGTCCATTTAAAAAATTTTATAAACTCTTAATATTCAAAAATTGGTTATTATGGATTTAAAAATGGATTGTTTTTAATATCAGGACTATTATTTTCAATTAATTTTTTTTATTGGGATACAATTTTTTTGTGTAATTATAATAATTATAAAATTAAGATATATTTTTGATAAACTTAAATCTTAATTTAAAATTAAAATTCTTAATTATTCATAAACAAATTAATTTTCAGTTAATATGAATTGTGAGTGCAAAACATTGAAATTGCATTAATTATTTCATTTAATGTTATTATGGTAACAAAAACTAATCATTGATTATTTTATTTCGTAATTCTCAATTTTACCGTGAAGATTTCAATTTTAGCGTGTTCTAGTAGACACCAGGATCGCTCTTTTGAGACCCCTGAACTAAGCAATTGCCTATCATTGTTCACAAACAAATAAATGTTTTTGACATTAATAATACTAAATAATTAAAGAAATACTAATAAAAAATAAATTCAAAACGTTTAAAATTTAAAAGGTTTTTCTCAAATTGAGAATCTGTAAATAAAATCATTTTAGGATAAAATTTGAAAAATTAAATACTTTAAAAATTGATCACTCAAAATCCAAATTAATTAAAATTTCATTAGTACTTTTAAATCAAAATAATTTTCAATTTAATACTACTTAAAACTAAAATTGAATGTGTCAAAGTCAAAGCTGCTTAAATTGTAGAATTTTTAATTTTTATTACATATAAAAAAATTTAAATTATTTCTACATGTTTGTCTCAAATAAACAAAAATATAATTTTTTCTCGTTTGCAACTTTCAAAATGTAAATTTTTTTCATTATAAACCTTTAAAATTGAATTATTCGAAGAGGAACAAATTTTTAATATAAAAAGTAATTTTTAATAGAAAAGTTTTGAATAACGATATCGCAACTGAAGGAGAAACAATTCTTTGCAGTGGTTTTAACGGATTGTGAAAATTGCAATGTATTTATTTTTTATTTATCTTTTAATTATAATAATTTTATCCATTATTTAAGTCCATTTAAGAATTAAAAATTTTTTAATATTGAATAATTCGTTATTACGGATTTTAAAATTGATTATATTTTTAATATTAGGTTATCGAAACCCAATATTATAACGAAGAAATAGTTTCTCATTCTACTACATTTTTTCAAGTAACGAAGACGTTTAGAGTTTTAACAATATTTTGTAATGCACAGTTTCGGATGGTAATATGTTTCGAAATGAAAAATTTGCAATTTAAATCTTTGTCGTCAGGGGCACTCGGCACAGTGTTAGCATTTTACTGATAACAACTCGTCTACTATCGGCTAGAAAATTCGAGTCCTCTGGCTTTGACGTTAAAAAAGAAAGGGAAGAAAGTGGTAGATTAATGATGCGGGAGATTTTTTATATAGGAAAGCAAGTGCGAGAGCTCAGCGTGGGGCTGTTTTTTTCAGGGGATCGTCCTCGGTTTTCCTCAGACCGTCCTACCCAACTTGTTCCACAGAGCTTCACTTTGGACTTCGAACCCTTTCCCTGTGGTGAGGAAAACCGAGGACGATACCCTGAAAAAACGGCACCAGCTGGGCTCTCGAACTTGCTTTCCTAAATAAATAACTGACTTCAAATATCGCAATTTGCACGAAGGCAACAAGAAGAACATACTTCCTTCAAATTGTAAATTATTACAGATATTTCAACTAACTACCTCTAATTTAAATCACTTCATTATCTCCATTAGAACTGAAGATATTTCGGTCGCATATTTATTTTTAAAAAAACGAACAATTGTTTATATTTTGTAAATTTTTCGACTGCAATCTGTTCAGAATGCTTAAAGTGCCACCATCAAGAAGTGTAGTTGCCCACAGCCGAAACATTTTCGAACTTGATGCAAATTCTGAGTCTGATCTGTTGAAAGGTGACATGATGATGCAGAAATCTTGCTCGATCCGCGGCTTCCTTTACCATTCTTTGATGCCTGCAATTTTTCATTCGACTTTGAATTCGAAAAATCCCTTAAGTCAGTTGGATTTTTTTCAAGAATCTCTAATGCGCGAACCTTGCCCTCAAGAAATATGTGCAAGGAATCATAAGAAGGAAAATCTTTCGCACAGTGGGAGGAAATACACTTTTTTCGTTTAAAAATGTCTAGATCCTTCAATTTTGGTCCGATTTTGAATTTAAAAAAGTTAAAGATCATTAAATTCTCAAGAGCTTGACGCTCTGAAGTATTGTCTAACTTATTTGTTTATATATATCGTCTTAAATGAATGTTTAGGGACTTATAGAATACAAATAATTTGTTCATTGTTCCATTTATTTGTTATAAACATGTGTTATGAACTTCATATTAACCCTTCGTGTGTACACTGGATCTTTAAAGGAACAGTCGAAATTTCATATCCAAATTTCCCTCCAATATATTTACTATATTTCAATTTTTGTTAACATCGCACAGTGGTCTGGAATAGAAATTTACTGTTCATAATCGCCCACAGGTCGTATTTCTTGACCGATTTAAAAGTTTTTTTTTACAAATGCTCATCAATTAATTTTTAAGAGAATTGTGGTTTGCTTTTTTTAAATTTTTTTCACAGAGCAACAATACATAAACAAATATAGTGACATAATTGACCATTTTAGCTTTGTGAATTTTTATCTCAAGAAAAAGTACAGATAGAAACTCACTATCAGTCAGAATTATTGCTAATATTTTTCGTAGGAGTCATAATTTGTAACAAAAAAATTAGCATGAGTTAACAACTATTGTTTTTATAAACATTTCTATAAACAAATTCTTTATAAACGAATTTTTCTCATAGCTGAATTGATTTTTCTGAACAAAAGTGATTCACAATTGTTTTTAAAGACATTTATATACTTTAAGCTTTATCAAGCATAAACAATATATATGGTTTATAACAAATTAGTTAAACAAGTCTCCTAATCGGCCGTTTCCTCATGAAGTTACGTAAAAAACAAATGAAAGATAAGTGACTTCTGAATACGCAAGTACAGCGTTATTGCACCTTATTTTCACTTGTTCCTCATTTATTTTTCAGGAACTTGCATAAAACAAATGAAAGATAGGTGACTTCTAAAAACGCAAGTGCAGCGTTATTGCTATGGTCAGTCTGCTACAGAAATTGTTATTAAAAATTACGCAAATTATTATTTAATGTCCCATATCCAATTTTGGAATCACTGTTAGTTTATTGTCGTATAATTTTAGTGGAAAACGGTCCTTTTTGCATGCAAAAAAAATAAATCATAGTTTTGTTATAAAAATTGTTTATAACAATCATATAAATTATTCTTTATTTAATTTGTTGTTTAGTCACTGCAATAAATGTCACTCTAATAATTATTGAAGAAAAAAACATTTTTTTCTACGAGGAAATGGCCGATTAGGAGACTTGCTTAACTAAATTGTTATAAACAATCTATATTGTTTATATTTGATAAAGCTTAACGTATATAAATGGCTTTAAAGACAATTGTGAATCACTTTTGTTTAGAAAAATCAATTCAGCTGTGAGAAAAACTCGTTTATAAAGAAGTTGTTTATAGAAATTGTTTATAATAATTAAGTTAAATATTATTCAAATTAATTATGTT
>NC_046657.1:107865527-107883421 GCF_010883055.1 Belonocnema kinseyi | reverse complement strand
GGCGCATACTTTGAATAAAATATTTGTTATCATTCTCTTGAAATAAATGTGTTTTTTTCTTGAAAAAATACCGGTTTCATATGTATACACCTGGTATAGCCTAGCAAGGGAGTTGTTCATCTCCAGAGAGTCGTGGGACCGGTACCTCTAGAGAAAAAGGTTTTCTCCAAGTACTTAAAGCTGTTGCTCTTGGTGGTTCGGAACCCACCTTAAACTGTAGTTCATCCATTCTCGGAATATCATTGGTATAATAAATAAAACACACCAGGCAAGTTCTATTTTTACAATAGCTTTGTAAAATTTGGAGAATGTACAGCGGAAATCCTAAATTTGAAAGTGTATATATTATAGAAGTCCTTTGTGCCAGACTGTGTAAAACGCTTTTTCCAGATCCAGAATAAATGATGCTGTAGATTTATTAAATATAAAATTGGTTCTAATATCATTCTTTACTCGATATAGATGTTGGGCAGTATTTCTATTTTCAATGAAACCAAATTGTTCTGGTATGAAGGCATTATTAAGAAGTTCAAACTTTTTAATGCGATTTAGAATAATTTTTTGAAATACTTCACTCAATGTGGATGATAAACTTATTGGTCTGTAACTTTTTGGAAAGAGTTTATCTTTACCTACTTTGTGTAGAGACAGTATGTTTGCATTTTCCAGCTCAAAGGATAATATGGTAAGTTGAAACCCGCATTAAAAATGTACATTATTTGCACAAACACCTTTTTAGGTAGATGTTTTAAAATAATATTCTGGATATTATCTAAGCCCGTTGCACTTTTAGGCTTTGTTCTTAAGATTGCCTTTCTTATTTCGGTCGGAGAAGCTCACAATGCTTTCCACATCAATCACTTTTTCCTTATTCCTACTATAACACACGGAGAAAACGATATTGCTATATATCATAATTATCACGTTATAATAGCGCAATTCGTGATATCGTACATTGCAAGATTTTACATTATATTATTATTTTATTGTATGATATATACGAGGGTTCTATTAGTGGCCCAGCGATGTTACTGCATTAGAATATCCTAAAAAGCTCCGGAACCTGCTTGTACGTTATCATATTGCGCTTAATTTCAATACAGAGGTTTTGCGATATCATTGTGCGATATCTTTTTTTCCGTGCACTTTTCAGCGATCTCGTGAGTGTCATCATGTCCCATATTTTCAGTCGAGTAATGACCATTTTCAAAGTTATTTGCTATTTGCTCAACTATATCCTCATTACTAATTGCAACACCATTTAGGCCATGTAAGATGGGTATTGAATCCCGTGCAGAAATTGCTAGATCTTTTCCCGATTACCGATCAGGTCTGGATCGGTCAGACATGATCTGGCTCGGGTAGTGCTAATTTGCGTGGCCGGGAGTCGTGCCAGATCGGGTTGGCCGCAGGTTTCCTATTGCAACGCCACCTACTAAGTGTTCAAAGGAATTTCGAATAGCGGTGTAGTTACTTTGAACAATTATTTTTTACAGGCACATTGAGTATATTTTGGTTCAATCCAATTATTATGTAAAAATTCCAAAAGTGAAAAAGCAGTACACTGCTCGGAAAGATAAAAAATTCTAGAAAGTTTATAAATTATTATCTCAAGTATAAGATTGTTTCTGGCGTTTTTTTACTACTGACGCACCCAGTGCTGGGTTAAAGATGGTGCAAATATCCACTAACCTCCTCCTAATTTATAGGAGATTCTAAAACTTGTTGTTTTTCTTCTCTAATTAATACATACCTTTACTTATTTTTACAATATTTTTCTGTTGAACTTAACACAAAATTGACAAGTACTTTTAATTATAAGAAAGAATAGTGTATTTAAGACGGATAAGCACAGACCTCAAAATATCTTAAGACGGCCTTGAAACTGGGTTTTCCCCATCCCAAATTTCTGACCTGAACCCTCGAACTCAGTTCTTGTGCTGACACCAAGTGCAATAGTTGAATCGCCGCTGCCTTCCAGTGTAACACAATATGTATTGCAAAGATAAGGACTATTATTATTAATTTTTGATATTCAAATGAGATTTAAAGTAAAGCATAATTACATAACTTGTTTTAAAGTCTAAATCATAATTTATTTTAATTTCCTGTTCGAAAATCAAAACTGTAATCCTTTAAGAAATCCCCTTCCCATAGTTCAACTTATTACTTTTGAAGGATATTTTTGTTCAAATTTAACTATTTTATTCAAAATTATCTTTTTTCATCAAATTAATCTCCTTGGTTCAAACTTAGTTTTTTGAAATATCTATTTTTTTTCGAACATCTATCTTCATCAGTTTAAAATTCAACTATTTTTTAGAAAAATTCTGTAATCTGTTGAAATCTCGCTTTTTTTTTTGTTAAAAATTAATTCTTTTATCTGAAAATGTAGCTATTCCATTTTTGTAGAAAATCAAATTTCCATAATTTGTTTTCAGCTTTGCTTGACCCAATTTTACGGTGACTTAGGAGGAAATCCTTTCCCACATAGGAAAATTTTCTCGAACGCGAAAGCCTGGGATGATAAACGGCAGGGTACACGTGAGTAAAGTTAAGATTGGACGTAATTACAAGGCGTTCAACCTAATGATTTATATTTATTAATTATTGAAGTAAAAATACCCAACAATTTAGAACCGGAAATTGATCGGGAACCAGCCGGGCATCCCGACCGGGCTATAACGTTCGGCCCCGATCGGGGCGTGCGTTTCATGAAGGATCTGACCACGTTCAGATTCCCCGATCTGGGTCCGATTTGGCCCGATCCGTCCCCGCACGGGGCCACACAAAAATCTCCGCACTGGATTATTATTTTTTATCTGTAATAGGTTATTTGTAATTTCCAACCTATTTAATTTACTAGACCAGTTCTCATTATTAATTTTATCCATTTTCTTATTTATAGACTTTGTAAGTTTATTTTTAATTTTCCTTATCTCTTCGCTGTTTGTTCTTTGTCCCACTTTTCTTAAGCTAAGCCTTCAGTTCATTATTTCCTTGATATTATCAGGTACATATTTTTTATTTGGTTAAAAGCTAATTTTAGAGATAGACCTGTCCAGAGCATGTTTTATATTATCAACGAAAATGCTAACCACACTATCTATATTTTCTCTAGACTTCTATTTGCGACTCTATGTGCTGTACCCAGAGTAATCCTGTTGTGAAGAAGTTCAAGCTTCAATATTACGCGACCACCTTGACAGCGTGAGATGTAGAGTCGCGAAACAGAAGACTTTAGATTCATGCTTTTGTTCATGTGCATAACCTTTCGTGTCCAGATATCAAGGGATCTGAGCTTGTTCTTCGTCCATGGTACCACTTACAATGAATAGAGTACTACGAGGACGGCAAGCATATTCCTTGCAGATACTTTGTTCCTCGCCGATAGTTCGGAAGACCAAATCTGCCGGATGAGATGTATCTGCTTCGGAGAGTATCCTTTATAGATGTCACATCCTGAATGCGGCTTTGTGGCTCGCCCAGGTATGTATAATTTCTCCAGCGCAAAGGTGTCGTACAGCGCTTCTGTCGGCGAGCTCAGGGTCTTCAGGGATGCCATTAAGTTCTTCTCGCTTCAAATAAACAATCCCTAGAGCTAGATGTAGTTGATCTTTGTTTTTAGCATAGATCTTCAGATCGTCCATGTAAAATACATGAGTGACCTTGTACTTTCAATCTGCAGGTTTGCCGCAAAAGTACCCGTCGGAATGGCGAAGTGCTAGAGATAGTGGCAATAATGTGAGGCAAAAGAGGAGTGGCCTCATGGTGTTGCCCTGAATGATGCTTCTCTGAAAGGTGACCTTGTTAGTTGTCACACGATTTTTTCCAGATGAGATAGTAAATCTGGTTTTCTAAAGCGGCATCAATGTCTCTATGCATTTCACGATTTGAGGATATACCTTTAAGCTTTCCAAAAGACAGATAATAAGTCTATGGGAGGTCGAGTCGAAAGCTTTCCGGTAATCAATCCAGGCCATCGACAGGTCACGCTGGTAGTATGCTCCAACTTTGTAGACACATCTATAGATGAGCAGGTTCTCCCGATATCCTGCTACTTCTTTCTTCGAGCCGCGTTGTTTATACATTTCTTGCCACACAGGTTCAATTGCCCAAATAATCCTATCATTTAGGATAGCTGTGAATATCTTATACAGTGTGTTCAGACAAATGATTGGCCTGTAATTTTTGGGGTTAGATAAGTTGCCTATTTTCGGCAGGAGTATTGTGCGCCCTTTTACCAACCACTCCGGAATTAGTTCTTCCGACTTTAAATATGAGGTGAAAATACGGGCAAAATGCTGATGGGTTGAAGGAAACTTTTTCCAACAGAAGGTTTGGATACAATCTGTTCCCGGTGCGGAATAGTTCTTCATCCCTCTTAATACTTTTTTCACCTCCTCGGTAGTGATGGGTGGGCATTCTTTACCAGGTGTTATGAGGGCATCACACAGCTCCTTGAAGCTATTTAGATTTTCTGAGTTTTCGTCCACTCTTCGTTGCACTTCGTAGACTTCTCTCCAAAATACTTCCACCTCCTCTGGTTTGGGCGGCTGTTCGACAGTAACTGGATGGTCTTGGAAGAGTCGAGATGGGTCAGAGAGAAACTTTTGATTTTTTCTGAACTACCTCTCCCTCCGCTCTAGACTTCTCTTAGCTTCAGATAGTATCCTTATTCTCTCAACAATATGCTACCTGATAGTCAGCAGCTTTGACTTGTTAAGTGTGTGATAACGGGTCCGGAGTTCGCGCGCAAACTTTCGAACCTTTGCGGTAGAATTCTTGCCAGATGTGATGTAGTCTATCACACACTAAATACCTGACGCGTACTGTCTTGCCCAGCCTATCTTTATGGCGAGTTGATTCAGTCGTCTTTTGGTCTTATGATCAACCGTTGGTTTTGTTTTACTGTTTGCATAGGCCAAAGCTCTCGCTGCATTAAACAGACAACAATTGATAGTCCAGAGGTCGGATTCTTTGGAAAAATGTCCACGAAGCTCATCATCCATTTTAGCCAGATCATGTAGTCGTGTCATGTCACTCCGTTCAGGGACCTCACTCACCTCGTAGAACTGTAGCTTGTCTCGATTTAGTTGCTCCGTCCACCTGAAGGTCCCGAGATTCCGTCGATCCATCGCATTAAATCCATCTCCATTGGCTCCCCTAGCTCTAGATTGGTCGGCATTGTTGGTCGACCCATTGTCGGGAGCCCTGCGCATCATTGTTATTCCGACGAGAAGCAAGGGAAAGGGGTTCGTCCATCCTTGTAGAGCCCCGCATGCAAGGATAAGGCTGCATACTCTGAGCGATCGCCCGATATCCCAGAGTCACCATTCTAGACACCTCACCCAGGTGCCATTCAGCTTTCGGCACGGTATTCAAAACTCCGCTTAGAAGTTAATTCCTTCGGGACCAACCCTGGACAGTTGTCCACCACTACCTATTCATTTTTGTAACCATATTCAGCAGAAATCCTTGGTCCTGGGACCCTTTATGCGCAACCCGAGGACGCGTTCGGTGGCTTTGTCATAGGCTCTTCGGTTTGATTCGAGAGGAATCAAAACCGAACCGAATGTAGAAATGCTAGTAGAACTAGCTAGTAGAACTGCAGTAGATCTGCTGGCTCCAGAAGTTTCTCAAGGGAGCAGGGCGTGAGTGGTTGCGACATTATATATATAGCCGGTATTTCCCAAAATGGCGCTGACCTTCTCCGACCTTGGGAGTCATGCTGCCTCGCCATGTTGGAAAATAAATCGGAAGGCAACCCTCAAACTACGATTCACCGCCAAATCAAGAATTCACGCCCTACATTACAATTCACAGCGAAATTTACATAAAAATTGACTGCAGAATCGACTATATTAATAGGTAGTAGTGTGCGCTTTAAGGTATCAGCTGGTAGTGTTTTGACAGTTCACACTAACAGCCTGTGTAGATTCCCTATGTGGCCGTGTCATCCTCCTGTCAAAATGAAGTGAAGTGTTGTGTTTTAACGATACACGAACACCTAGTCGTGAATCACTGGTGCTAATTGTGTGGGTGGTGTAGTGTGGTTGACGGGTCCTTCGGCCCTGAGAGTGCCTGATAACATAATACAAAAAAAAGTTCAAAGGGATTAATACGTGTCTCAACAGTGTCTGATGTTTCCCTCCAGTCTGGCGGCGGTTCGGATTGGCGGCGCTACAATTTTCAAGCCTCGAGAGGATTATTTCTGGCAACATGCCGTCCCACTCGAGGCCCCTGTCATTGGACAGTTTGTTATGATTCTGTGCTTGTCAAGGTACTGATTTTAATTTAATGTTTTTTTTATTTTTTTTTTTAAATTTTAATCAAACTTCCATCGAATAGGTATGGACAGTTCATAAATTTGGGCGTGGCAAGTATTACCACTTCACAATATATGTGTATATAATGTCGCAACCGCTCTCGCCCTGCTCCCCTGAGAAACTTCTAGAGCCAGCAGTTCAACGCATACCGAGAACGGGGTGACTGAAAGCCAGAGTTGGGTTTTGTTGAAAATTCTTCTTTTTTTAGTAGAAAATTGATCTTTTTGGATGGAAATTCAACTGCCTGGTTGAAAATTCGTGTATTTTATTGAAAAATATACTTTTTCTATAACTCTCTCTAATTCTTGGCAAAATGAACTTCATACGCTTATTTGCAAAATTTTGTTTTAAAAATGTTTAAATTCCTGAAATTCATATTTTTTATGTTTTAGAATATTCAGATCAGTTTTGTACAATTTTATACACTTTCCCTATATTATGTTCCGTTGCTCATCATGTCCGAATCAGTTTGAAACACTCGTTTTACAAAATTTTATTTTTAACTTTTTTCAAATTCAAAAGGTTTTCAATCATTTGACCCAAATAGAAAAATCCAAATATTTCAGGTATCCACTTTTAGGCACACGATAATTATTTAAGGTCATTTAAACTCTAAATCCCTCGTTTAAACTGGAGGAAAACCTGTGGGCCAATAATCTAGAATCTCGTACGAACATCATATATCCATCCTTAGTCCGTATACCTGGTTGTAACCCAATCAATTTTTAGAGATTTCCACCTTTTATGGTTTATTATGCAATTCAGTCTATTGTACGGAAACTTAAGAGGTCGAATGAATAGTAGGTAGAAGTGAGTGGAAAATAACTTAAATAAGAATTGCATATTATTACAGTTGTAACTTTAAGATATTTATCGAAAAAGTGTCTAAAGGTTTGAAGACTTTTTTTATTTTGCAGGATTTTACAGAATATTAGGAAAACATTGTCTTTTTGAAGTTTGGAAGAAGTTAAAAAATATTTATAAATTTTCGCAAATCTATTCAGGTTTTAAAATATATTTTATATTTTAAGAACTTTCAATATTCGCAAACATCTTTTGAAATTATATTAGTTTGTTCTTAATATTCTCTTAAAACTTATTTCTTCAAATAAAAAATGACTAATTTTTCTGAAAAAATTATTGAAATGTTCTCAAATGGTTAATTATTTGTTAAACTTTTCAAAACCTTGCAATCTTCTAGGTATATATCTTTTGTAATGATTCGAATTCTTGAGGATTATTTCTTGAAATATAAGCATTTTTGATATCTTTTTAAATATTCGCTTAACATAAATTTCGTATCAAAAATATAATTTTCACATAAATCGTAAGAACTATAGCATTTCCAACTAAAAAGGAAATGTTCAACCTAAAATGGATCGTTAAATTTTCAGTTAAAAAAATTATTTTGAACAAAATACACGGAAAAATTTAACAGTAAAAAAGTCACGAACTTGCAGCTAGGTCTCGGATACGGGATAAAAAAATCAAACATTAAATCCTTATTTCTATGAAAAATGTATGGAAAATTTAGAACTTTATACGAAAAGTTCGAATTTCCTACGAACAGTTCCTGAAAATTTTAGACTTGAATATAAAAAGCGACAAATTTTATTTGTGCGATTTCATTTATATTTATAAACTCGCACAACTCTGAGGTTTTGAAAATTCGAACTCGATAGTTTCTAAACACAAACGATGAATGCGTAAAAACGCATAGCCATCGAGGTTGAACACTGTAGGTATAATAAGAATTCTAGCCACTCATCCGACGAATTTAAACCACATATACGCTTGCACATACGCACCGAGAGGGTGGGTGAGAGTGTGTGCGGGCCACGTAAAGACGAACCTGCGTCCTAGTTCCCAGACTTGTCGAGCAAGCTCGTGAGTGCTCCTTAAAACTTTTCCCAATCACTCATAATATTTTTTTAATTACTTATGGAAAAAAGTGATAAGCGGTTTTAGACTTGTCATATCGAGTTCGCTAATTCTTTCGCAAAATTTGCAGATCATTTACGAAAATAGATCAATGTCCAATGAATTTTTCTTATATCTGAGACCTAGCTACTAGTTCGTGTCTTTTTTACGTATAAATTGTTTCTGTGTATAGTTCAATCTTCAACAAAATAGTAGAATTTCTAACCAAAAAAGATGAGTTCTGAACCATAAATATAATATGCAGTAGAATTTTCAATAAAAATAATAAACTTTCAATGCAAAAGATTTTGATTTTCTAATTGTGTTGTATTAATTAATTTAGAATTTCAGTGAAAAACACTATAAAAGGGCAAGTTTCTTAAAAACAGGGAAATCCTGTAACCTTAAAAGTGATATATTTGCAAAGAAAGAAAACAGTTTTGAATGTAAGTGAAAAGTTAGTACACGTTTCTGGAGTTATTTTTTACATGGAATCGACTGGGTGCGTTTTACTTCTAATCTACGATCAATATTGAGTAATTTGTATCATATTATTTAAGAAAAAATTGCTGTAAGAAAATAAAAATGTAATACATGTTTCTTTATCCATTTTAAAGAAACATTTATATTATTTTTACTTGATACACCGGAATGTGACATATAAATTCAAAAAATAAATATTTACTTAATAATGACTAAATTAGCATTAAAATTAGTTAATGTGGCCAGCCTTTAATATTGTCACTAATTTGACAAATAAAATAAGGATTAGAATTGCAAAAGTATTATCATTTTATAGAAATTTGTTAATTTGTAAATCATGTCAGAATCCCTGCTTCTACTTTATCGGTGTTTTAAGAAATCTTTGTTAAAACAGCGATTTTCTGTGAGAGCAACGGATAATTCATTTAAAATTATTACCCTCAGAGCAACGATTTTACCTCTAGAGAAAGAAGGAACAAGGTAGTACGAAGAGGGCAGTAGCTACGGACCCGACGAAAGTAGTAGCTATATATTTTTTTTCCCACTCCGCATCCACTTGCCGTATCTAGGTGTATAATATTTTTGACAGCAGAATGTACATTTTCCAAGTTTAAAGGAGATTTTACTATGAAATAACAATAAATTTTGCTCCGAAATTAGCATGAGTTGCTATGTGCCTAGTGAAAAAAAAAGTTATTAATACCTTTTGAAATACTAGAACTTACTGTGTAAAGTAGCTGCGAATGTATGTATAAATTAGTGTTGATTTTTTCATTCGACGTGGTCGAAATTACAATATGGTTTAGCACGCATATGCGAGAGTTATCGTTCATTCTGCTATTTCACATAATTAAACGTGACATGTAGCCCCGTACCAGAACTGCCACAACTTTACTAAATAAGTGCAATCAAAAGTATTCAGAACCAAAGTTTGTTTCACTGTATTCCGCCAAGTATAAAGTACGACACGGAGAAAAAAGGAAATAAAAAATTAGGGCTACATTGCTGATAGTCCAATAACTCATTACTAAACTAGCGGTGTAAAAAAATCGAGATTAAGAATTCTGTGCACGGGAGTGCATATTCAATGCAGGGGAGTAGGCGGTTGACGCGGCAAAGCCGCGCCAGTCATGCACTCGCGATTAATGATCTCCCTGAAGGATGATCGGACTGGAAGAAGTTGTTGTGCGTTACTAGTTTGGGCATTTTTACACAATCTAAGAGAAATACATGACTTGAATTAAGAGTGACGTTTATTATTTGAGGGAAAAAACCCGTAAGAGGGAAAAAACACAAAATCTGATCATTTATTTTATGAGAGAAAAGTAAAGAAGAGTGGGAAGGGGTAGAGGGTCGAAGAATGAAAATCGTTGTTAGAGTCATTTCATGAGGACGTCTTTGGGCATCGCGTACTTGCGAAGCGGATCAAAATCATATTTCCCGAGAGAGGACATATGTTTAAAAGGTGATAATGATGGTGATTTATAGAATTTAGTGGCGGTTTTTTTATATACTCTAAAATATAAGGCACTTTAAATTATCTGTGAAGGACAGAGTTCCTGGTATATCTCGGGATTTTTGTGATGCGTCGAAGAATTTATTTTATATAATCTGGATGTGATTAATGTTAATTTTTGAAGCACAGCCCCAAATTTTAGAGTGCGTAGGTTATGATTGGTCAGATAAATATTTTATTTAAATAAATATTTCAGGAACTATTAGTTCATGGTGATCAATATATTCTTGAATTAAATTCGCGGTACCTCTATTTGTGTTATTTCTGTATAATTTATAGCCACGAAGTAGATTAACGCGTCGGGATTCGCGTAGTAAAATTTCACTGAGTAAGTAACTGGTACTATGATTTTTTAGAGGTATGTGGCTAATTCGTGTTTTTTTTTAAGAATACCTTGAGCATTCCAAAAAATTATTTTTAAAGTTTTATTATTGAAGGCAGCCATTTTCGATAGCAAGTGCAAGTAGATTACTTATAATATTGGTGGTTGAATTTATAGCTTCGTTAATGTTAATCCCCCCCCCCCCCCCGCCCATTATGTCTGTGGTTAAGGTTGTAGCTTTTTCTAAAAGATTTACCAGACAGGGCAATAGTTAGAGTAATATAATTTTGTTGGCCTGGAATTTTCTTGGTGATAGGTGGTTCATCGCAAATGCTAGTAATTTTTGGAGTTTTCGGTGGTTGTATAGATTGAGATTTGATCGAATATGCTTCTGAAGTAGGAGCGACTACAGTGCTGTAAAGTGGTAATTTTTTTTGTGGCTGAGCACTGACTTGTGGCGTGTATTTACGTATATAATTATCTTTTTGAGCGGTCTGAACAAATGGTTTATTAGATGCCGTTTCTTTACGCGTATTATTAGTTTTTGGTTTATTACTTACGGGTTTCCTTTATGCGGTTTTACAAGCAGAAAAATCTGTGTAATTAGCGGGGTGGTCTCCTGCACAGGTAGTGCAAGTAGCCTGAAGTACTAACATATGAATGCAGAGTGGGGAGTAGAGGGAGTTAAACGCTCGTAGAATGAGGCCTGAACCAGTTTAGTAACTACTATCGGCGAGAAAATTCGAGTCCTCTGGCTTTGACGTTCAATAAGTATGTGAAGAAAAAATGGTAGGTTAATGAAGAAGGTCTCATTTTAAAGGTGCAAATGTTGTACGTTAATGAGCCGAAAAGTAATATTCCAAAAAATTATTTGTAGCTTACAGATCTGAAAATCTGATGAAAAGTAAGGAAATTTGATCGTTTTTAAAAACAGTGAACTTTGAAGCATAGTTTTTTATTGAAAAAATGATAGGAAAAATCTGAAAAAATTCATGATGGTACATTAAACATTTCTGAACAGATTGCCGTCGAAAAATTTGCAAAATATAAATAATTATTCGTTTTTTGTGAATTAATATGCGACCGCACTATCTTCAGTTCTAATGAAGATAATGAAGTGATTTAAATTGGAGGTAGTTAGTTGAACTATCTGTAATAATTTACAATTTGAAGGAAGTATGTGCTTTTTGTTGCCTTCGTACAAATTGCGATATTTGAAGTCAGTTTTTTATATAGGAAAGCAAGTGCGAGAGCCCAGCGTGGTGCCGTTTTTTCAGGGGGTCGGCCTCGGTTTTCCTCAACACAGTGAAAGGGTTTGAAGGCCAGAGTGAGGCTCGGAGGCACAAGCTGGGTAGGTCGGGTTGAGGAAAACCGGGGACGATCCCCTGAAAAAACGGCACCACGCTGGGCTCTCGCACTTGCTTTCCTATATAAAAAACTGACTGCAAATATCGCAATTTGTACGAAGACAACAAGAAGCACATACTTCCTTCAAATTGTAAATTATTACAGATAGTTCAACTAACTACCTCCAATTTAAATCACTTCATTATCTTCATTAGAACTGAAGATAGTGCGGCCGCATATTTATTCACAAAAAACGAACAATTATTTATATTTTGCAAATTTTTCGACAACAATCTGTTCAGAAATGTTTAATGTACCACCATGAATTTTTTCAGATTTTTCCTATTTTTTTCAATAAAAAACTATGCTTCAAAGTTCACTGTTTTTAAAAGCTATCAAATTTCCTCATTTTTCATCGTATTTTCAGATCTGAAAGCTAGAAATAATTTTTTGGAATATTAATTTTCGGCTCATTAACGTACAACATTCGCACCTTTAAAATGATACCTCTTTCATTAACTTGCCATTTTTTCTTCACATACTTATTCAACGTCAAAGCCAGAGGACTCGAATTTTCTCGCCGATAGTAGTCCTGTGCCGTACATATTTCGTGTGTATGACGCTACTGGATGGTTTATTATATAGAAATAAGTTTTATAATTAAGCCGTACATTACTGTTACTGGAGAGACCAGTAACTACTCGCGGCTGATGATAATTAATCAACGCACTTTTTTCTGCAATATGGTATATTTGATTTAATAACGAAAGCTAATGCTAAATGTAATTTGTGCACTGGAACCCGTTGAGGGATTCATTTATCCCGCCAGTAATCTTTATATTAAGTGGCGAGTAGCAAAAGTGGGTTCAAAAAGTCATCGGAGTAAAAAAAAGTTAATAAGTTGAGGACAAAAACGAGCTTAAAATAAACAAGACAAGGAGGATTGTATCGTTCATATGAAGATATAATAAAATTCTATAAAAAAATACATTATATCTTTATATTATAATATAAGATACAATCCTTGTTCCTCGTCTCTTCTTAACTCGTTTTTGTCCGCAACATATTTTATATGTAATAACCATAAACAGACTATACGAATAAATGAAATTGATAAATGCGTTAGAAGAATTTAAGTATATTATAAATAATATTATTTCTAGGAAAGTCAATGACTTTTTGAACTTATGGTTTTTTCTTTAAATTTTATTCACATTCAATTAGCTCATTGATAATAAATCTTTATATGAAATACAAAAATGCTTAATACTGTAAATCTTCATTCTGAGCATTAAACATTAAACGCTGAAGATGGGCAGAAAAAGAAAAAATTAGATATAAAACTTTACCGCATGGACTTGAAAATGGGTTTAACTTGTTGACCTTACCCTTAGTTTAAAATCGCATTAAAAATGATGTTAAGCAGGTCTTTTTTAAACTCAAATTCTAAATAACTGATTCGAGAATTTATATATTTTTGTAAATGATACTTTATGTGCAAATATTATTATAATAAAAGTGAAGTAAAACAAGCTTAAATAAATATTTGATAAAATGATTATGTAGCGCCTTTTGTAAAATTTGAAAATTCGAAAAATTGGTTTGGTCCCTTTTTTATTTTCTTCTTCCTCGGCCCGTCATAAAAGTAAATAAACTTAATGTAGATACTCTCCTTAAATGTAATTAATATTTCGAGAGAAGCGACAGGGCTTCATCCTATTCTATTTATATCTCTCCACTCAATATGAACATTGTGAAATTTGGTCGTGAAATTGTTTAAATCTTTCAAAAAGTGTACAAAGAAATTCAGCGAATTTCAATTTCAGCGTTCCCTTATCGTAAATATAAAATTGTATTTCGTAATAAACTTGGTAGTGCCTATGCCCGCCATTGGAACAATTGAGGTTCCGGATGCAAAAAGGAGATACAGAATTATTTTGCTGGAGTGGAGAGGCCCCTGAGCACTTAAAAATAAAGTCTCGAATTTTAATTTTTAAAATATATATTCACAATGAAAATGTAATGCCTCATATCTTTTTCTCCTCATAAAAAAAGTTGTAGCTTTTTTATTTTTCGAATTATTTACGAAAAACTGTTTTTTCTCCGATTGAAATATTTTGAATTTTTTCACTTCAACTCGCAACGAAATGGGAAGTTTTTTATATTTTGTGATAAAACTGATCAGAAATATGCATTATCATGTTCTGCGACGGATGACGTTAGAGACAGTTCAAAATGTTCATTAAAACAATTGTTAATAATTTCTTTCCGAGACGTTGCATAATTAGTGCACAAACAACTTTCAACGTTTCGGGAGTCGAGCGAATTTTGAGCAAGCGAAAACTGTGAGTGAGAAAGTTGTTCAGGAAGGTTTAAGGAAGTTTTCTGAAAAGTCTTAGCTCAATTGGAATAGTACTTAACAAACTGTTGACGTTTTAATTTTCTGGCGCAATGGATATTCACCCGGGTAGACTACGACCCGGCCGGTAATCCGCTAATCCAGCGTTAGGTACAAGTGTGTCTCACAACCAGCCGAGTTTTTGTAATTAAACACACAGTAAATATAAAAATCATTGTTTAATAAGTATAAAAAGTGGTTTTTAATGTATAAATTGATATTTTGGTGCTAAATATAATAATTATGTTACAACACTCCGTATTAAAAAAAATTAAACAGATTTATCGAAGAAATAATGTATTCTAATTTATAAAATTCAATTTTCCTTGTTTCTCCAAACGATTTTTTTTCACAAAAATGTTTTTAATGTGAAAGGCAACAATTTAGTTTGTTCGCGGAAAATATAAAGTTTGAAAATACTATTTATATTGCAACAAATTTGGTGTTTCGAAGATTTTTTAAAAGAATTTATATTAAGATTTTATAAAATCGCACTATTTTATTTTTTCAATTTTGTAAACAATGTTTCAAAAATAGTTGCACCAAAAATAGCATATATATATATATAAAATAATTATTTTCCTCTATGATTCACATTTTCCGTAAACAATAATAATGTATCTATTTAATAATATAATCATTATCATTACTGCGATACTTAGAAATATATTTTTATTTATTTTCAAGATATTTTTCATGTATATGAAGCAAGAAATAATTTATTAATTTATTATTACATATTGCATTTCTGATGCATTTAAGAACATTTCTTTCCCACAAACTTTCATGCTTCTTTCGTTTTCTACAATTAGTAGGATTCAAATTATTTTATATTTTGTAAGTGGAAAACTTCATTATATTTATATCATAGAATTTTGTATAGCTATTATGATAATTTAATCGAAAAACTTTTATATATCACATTATATTTTAACGATGTGCTCTGCTGATCGGCACAGACTTAACTACACTGATATATTTCATTTTTGGTAAGGAAACAACCGTAGAAATAGCAACATTTAAATATTTTCATAAGAGAAAAAGAAATATTTATTATAGACCATGATTTTCCATATATCTCGTATTTTAATTACAACCACTCGGCTGGCTGTGAGACACTTGCACCTAACGCTGGAGTAGCAGATTACCGGCCGGGCCGTAGTCTATGCGGGTAAAAATCCATTGCACCAGAAAATTAAAACGTCAACAGTTTGTTAAGTACTATTCCAATTGAGCTGAAACTTTCTAGAAAACTTCCTTGAACCTCCCTGAACAACTTCACCGCTGACAGTTTTCGCTTGCTCTAAATTGGCTCGACTCCCGAAACGTGGGAAGTTGTTGGTGCACGAATTATGCAACCTTTCGGAAAAAAAATGATTAACCATTTTTCTAATAAACATTTTGAACTTTCGCTAACGTTATACGTCGCAAAACATGATAATAAATATTTCTGATTAGTTTTATCACAAAATATAAAAAACTTCCCATTCCGATGCGAGTTGAAGTTAAAAAATTCAAAATATTTTTAATCGGAGAAAAAAACAGTTTTTCGTAAATAGTTCGAAAAATAAAAAAGCTACAACTTTTTTCATGAGAAGAAAAAGATGCGGCATTAAATTTTCATTGTGGATATATATTTTTTTTATATTTCCTTTTTGCATCCTAAGCCTCAATTTACACCCAATTTTTGAATAACCGAGTGTCCCAGACCACCCATCCACCACTCTTAAAATGGAGGGATGTTAGTTTTTCAGAAAATGCAAACAATTTTGAATACCTAGTCGGGCGTGCTCTACCGTTTGGTCATATTATCCACTTCCGGATTCGACCGGAAGTGTATGAATCAGACCGGAAGTTCATTTTTTCAAATGGAACATGTATATTTTTCTGACGGATTTGGATTCTACGCTAAACAATACGTAAGTTTTGTTAAAAAAATTTTTCTAAACCCGGTTTTTTGACCTCTAAATGACCTTTGCGTTAAGCACAGGTTCGATTTGTATGGAACCCCTCTGACCTCGAGAAATAAAATTTTGTATAAAACAAACATACGTTTTAAAAGTAAATTAGGCACGGACTTTCGATCAGGGAAGTCCCCAAATTACTTACTTCCAAAGTAAACAACAAGTTATGTGGTGATTCTTAGAGTGTGAAATTGTTATTTCGTCATCGTGCTTTCCAGGAATAGGTGAAATAAAATCGCAAATGATAGTATTAGTTTAACAAGTCACTGAGTATTTAATTTAAAGCATGATACTGAAAGACGGAAATATTCTTCGCAAACCTGTATTCGAACTCTTCAATGTTCAAATTGCGCTCCACGCTGCAAAGTACAGGCCTGCACTGTGACTTGAAAGTTATCAACAGCTCGTCTAATTTCTGCTGCTCCGAGTGACCTAATTGCTTCGGTAATTCTATGAATCATGTTAGTTCTGGTGGTTGGGTGCACGCGGTAAAATAAATCGTTTACTCTTCCTCATAAATACTAAAAATCTAGCACAGTAAGAGCTGGGTATCGAGGTGAATAATTGACAGGGCCATACTTTCCGATCGACCAATTGGGAAATAAACGATCTAAACTTGCTCGACTTATACGTGCGGTATGCGACGGACACGCATCTTGCTGAAACCATGTATCGTAACGTATTGTTACATAGAATAGCTGCTTTTTCGAGAATCTGGTCACTAAAATTGAGAGATTTTCTTTGCAGACCCAATAAGAACTAAAGTGAGAATGACGTTTAAGAGGCGGCCATAATAAACAAAACAGTTAGTTGTGTGTGCATTTTCTAAAAAACTGACTTCTCTCTTTTTTAAGAGGGCTGGACGGGTGGTCTGGGACACCCGTATATTCCTTGCTATTATTAAGCCTAGTTTTGTGAGAAACACTGCAGCTAAGAATATATTTAAACTTTAGTACTTTCCAAGTACAGATATCATTGCTTAATATTTCGAAAGCTTGAAAGTGTTTATAGAAAGGGCAGTATTGTAGCTCATTTGCCACTGTTAATATTTCATCAGTATTTTCTAGCAGAAGGCAGTAAAATAAAAGAAACTTTGAACCGTTTTGGCAAGCAATAACTAAAATACTTTCTGTTTTAATGCACTCGACAAGAAATTGAACCCATTTGGTCATAGATACGGCAAGAGTTTTGTCAAAAGGCAACGCACTTGCAAATGGCTTATAATTTGGAATTTTTGTAACATTCAAGACTTTACAAGGCCCACTTTTATACACTGACTCCGATATTTTTCTCAATAATCTATCATTCAGTATCAATTGATGATTTTCCATAGTGGCCCCATTAACTTCATTATCCTTGGATAATGTAGGAGAAAATGTTATTTTAAAATTAAGCAGTCTGAATATAACTCGGAGAGTAACATTAGGTATTCAGTGATCAATGTGGTCAGAAAGTCGCATACTTCTGGCTGGTGAGCTTTCGATCTGATCATTCGTAATAATGTTCGTAATAGTACAGTCTGTCAAGTTAAAGCGTGGGTGGCTTTACTCGCAGTCGGTAAGGTGTATCGACATGATTTTGGTGTCAAAATATGAAGAAGAGCTCCCTCTTTCAT
>NC_046657.1:107859966-107865427 GCF_010883055.1 Belonocnema kinseyi | reverse complement strand
AGCTCTTCTTAATATTTTGACACCAAAATCATGTCGATACACCTTACCGACTGCGAGTAAAGCCACCCACGCTTTAACTTGACAGACTGTATATACATATATGCATACACCTTTCCCAATCCCGGCGCGAGTATACCTACCAAATTTTTGTTATCGTATTCGTCAAAATATCCAAATAAAGGAAGTCTGACTTTATCTCCAGCTGAAGCAGATTGCTTTTTCCATAGCTCAGCTTGCATGAAATGGGAGATAATTTCAGAACCCGCTTTTAATTTGCTTATATAATTGATTATTTTATCATACGTGCCATGTTATTCGAAGAACTGAATTAGAACTTGACGAAGTGGAATAAACTGAGCATACACAGGAACATTTTCAACAATCTGAGCATCAGTATCTTCACGAAATTCATCTCGTTCTCCGAGCTTATACAATTATGGTTCAATTAGATTTTCAGTGAGTCTAAAATGCTTTAGTCGCACATATTCGATATATAGGTCTTTAAATAGAGATTTTAGTCTGTCAAGCATACTATTAATTTCTGTCTGTAAAGATTCTGGTTGCACATTCTTCGTTACCATATCACGAAGATCACTGTTTCAAACTCGCCAATAAGAGTATTAACGCTAGCTCCTAGTATCTCTGACAATTTTTTTTGTATCCAGTTTAACTTATTATCAGCTGGTATCACGTTATAAACATAGCATACAGCCATTGCAATTTACGAAACAAATTAAAATCTAAAATACTGCAGTGAGTTTATAAAGTTTAAAGTACTACAAATTAGTTAAAAATATTTCAGATAATCTATCAAGTAGTGATGGGCGATCCTGAGAAAAAGTATCGATTCTTGATAATCGGTACTTTAAATACTATCGATCCGATCCGAGTGCAAACATCGATCTAAAAAGTATCGATACTATTCGATCGGCGCATGCGCCTTTTTTTAAAACTTTGCATAGTCGAATTCGCCGCGTAGGGCATGAATATAACATTAAATAGCTGAGACTGAAACGTTATTTTTTCTAGCGGCAGTCCATACTAATTGACATCAACTTCTTACAAGATATCTTGAAAACTAATATTTATTAAACTGTTCAGTATTGAGACTTTCATCCCTTGAATATTTTTTGAGATTTCAAGCTGTTTCCCCGAATTATAGCAATTTACGGTATCTAAGGTATTGAACATTGCTAGTTCTTCTCTTCCTTGACTTTCGAATCTATTTCGACTTCCTTCTTGAGCTTAAAAAATGGGGATTGTAGGATTATGTTTTGTTACTTAACTTGTTACTTCGATTGTCAATGTTAAAAGAAATGTGTTTGCTGCTGAGCGAGATAAAATTACCTCCGGATTTCTACGTAGTCAGATACAGCTACTGAATGACTATTTTCAGAAGTTTCAATCGAATCACCTCGAACTGGTGGGTAAGGATAACCTCGCCACAGAACCATATTTCCCTGACAACCAGTTTGATACTATCGAAGCTAGTTTCATTGAGGTGCAAAGCCACCTGTACGATGAACAAGCTCGTGTCGACCGTGTCGCAAATCTCTCGGCGCTTACAGTAGATCATCCAGCAACGATCTCTCGGTCATATGCTCAGACTCATTTGCGCAGGTTCAAACTTCCAATTTTCTCAGGGCGGCGAGAAGATTCGGAATCCTTTCGTGATATCTTTCGTTCCGTGGTGCACGATGATGCCTCACTCACTCCGGTGCAAAAACTGTATTACTTGAAAGGAGTGGTTCAGGGTACAGCTAAGATCGCTTGGATACGATTCCGACTACAGAGGCGAATTATTTGACAGCCTGGAACCTTCTCATAAATCGCTTCGACAATTAGCGATTATTATTACACGATCATCTCCAGGCTTTAACTCCCTTCAATGCCTTGAAAGAGGAAAGTGCTTCGAAGTTTAGTTGCCAGTGATGCCAGAAACGCCACCACACTTCTCTTCATGGTCCCTCAGACCGTAAACGAGCAAGGTCTAGCGACTTGACCAATTCAACTGGTAAGAAATTCGTTTTAACTCTGGATATATCTCGTCAGTAACTAAGAATCCATCCACCTCTTCATGACAAGTTTTGCTGGCCACGGCACAAGTTCTCGTAATAACCGTGGACGGACGTCAAGTTAAAGACAGATTACTTCTCGATCCCAGATCTTAAACCAGCTTCATATCACGTCTCTTGATTCGACGACTTGGTCTTACGCAACAGACAGTCAATGTTCCTATCAGTACGGTTGGAAATAAGTCCATCGAGAATGCTCGTAGACGAGTCAATCTTCGTATTGAGCCTTTGCAAGAAGCATTACCTCTAGAAGTGAACACTAGCTCTTCGAGACCTTGGAGTGATTCCTCCATCGCAGACGATTGTCAAAAGAAACTGGGCTCACATCTAAGGGCTTCCCTTAACAGATCCACTATTCGCGGTGCCAAGACCTATCGACGTGCTCTGGAGCGCTGACATTTACGGCTCACTTCTTTTTGACGGACTTCTTCACGGATCACGCGATGATCCCTTTGCTCTTCGAACTGTTTTCGGATGGGTTGTGATCGGCCCAGTTTGAATTTCTGGGCCATTAGATAGCTTAGACCATTTCATAAACGTAATGGCTTTAAGTAATCATTAAAAGGACGCACTTGCCGAAATGTTCAAGCAATTTGGGGAACATGAGGAAGTAAATATTCCCCCCCCCCATGATTTCACTCGAGAATCAGGAGTGCGGACGAGCCTTCATGGTCGGATTCCGACGTGACCATTCCGGCCGATACATTGTTCGACTTCTCCTTCGGCCGTCTTGTATTCACACTATGGGGGAATCTTTACAAGGAACTAAAGGAACACTCAATTATGTATGTCATCGATTAGAGAAAGACGATCTGCTGAAAAAGGAATACACACGATTCATGTCTGATTGTGAAAAGCTAGGGCATAAGCGTCTCATTCAACCTTCAGAGACATCATCATATTCCAGATCCACATACTATATTCCGCATCATGCGGACCAAAATTACAAAATGACGTCGCTTCCGTTTTGATGCGTTGGAGATTACCTCCCGTTGCCTTTTGCGCTGACATCGTGATGATGTATCGTCAGAGTTTAGTCGACGATAGGGATATCGATCTGCAGTGCATTGTCTGGCAGAAGCTAGGAGCACAAAAAGACAGTCAATACCAACTTCGGGAATATCGATCTTCAGCACATTTTCTGGCGCAAGCTAGGAGCAAAAAAAGATAGTCAATACCAACTTCGAACGTTTACCTATGGAATGTCACGCTCTCCTTATCTAGCAATTTGGACACTTCAAAAGTTAGCAACAGATGAAGCTAAGAGATATCCTGAAGCATCAGAGGTCATTTGCAAGAATATTCCTAAGTGTGATCGACTACGTCCAAGTTGGTGACAATTAGAAACTGATGGCCCGGTGAATGCACTGAGAGTCATCGTTGCAAAAATATTAACGCAGGAATTTGGTGGAAATTCATGGCTTTGAAGATGATAGCAAGCATCCCTTCGCTGCCGTAGTTTATGTCCGAGTGCAGTCTCAGCATGGAACGTTCCTGCTGTTCTATGACGCTGCTGTATGACGCTTGGCTGTTCGTCGAGGTGCCATTTGTGAAATCTGGAGTGATAATGCTACCACATTCCATGGTGCTGACGCAGAGCTTCGTGCAATGCTGCGAGAAGCAGAAATCGATTGGAATTTGGTGCAGGATTCTTTAGCGAACTGAGACATGAAATGGAAGTTTATTCCGCCGTCTGTTTCTCACTTTAGCGACTTATGGGAAGCTAACATTAAATCAGCACAATCTCTTATGAAGAAGGTGGTTGGAATCAAAAAACCTTACTTACTATATGAAGATTGAAGATTTTCAGTCTTTACTTCCACTACTGGCGATCCGGACGATTTCAACATCGTAACTCCAGGCCATTTTCTCATCGGTATGACCTTGGAACAGATTACGGAACCATCGAATGCGGATACAGATCTGAAATACATTACTCATTGGCATACGCTTAAAAGCGAAATAAGTAGATTGTCCCGAAGCGTAATTATGAAATTGGGAAAGTTGTTCTGATTGTAGATACCTCGCTGCTTAGACGTGGGATATGGCATTTGGGACGAATAACTGATGTTTTTCTTGGACAGGGCGGCCTTGTGCGTTCTGCTTCTGTGAAAGCTGCCTTTCGGGATTACCATCGCCCCATCTTTAAATTGTGTTTGCTACCAGAGAACCCAGTTCGATCTTGACCTTTGTGAGGATCACATCAGTTTGGCGAGTTTGACTTTCCCGACTCGAACGTCTTCTGCTGTTGCGGCAAGTGACGAGTCGGAAGACTTATACCTCCGGTTGCGTCGGCTACGATTGTTCCAGAAGAGCAATGTTGGTCGTCACTCCCGGAGCCTACATCTGGGCGAATTTCATAACCAAACCAAAACATTTTTTTTATATGGTCAGGATAACTGGTGCGTCGGATTCAGGGTTTCAAGCTTGGATTGAAATGTCGATTAAGGCATTTAAGTCGATTTACAATTAACTTTAAGTCAAGGTGTGCTGATCCCTCGCTGCTCCACGCCGACCGTAACGATTTCATGTACATATAGGATTTTTCTATTTGAGCTTTTTCCTTTAGAGTGGCAGGTGGCAGCTCTGCGGTCTTCTTTTCCTTCATTTCTATAATAGGAGAAAATAAGAAATAAGCGCCTCTTACTCGTACGAGTAAAAAACTCAAAAGGAGAGTCTTGGGCTGACCGTGGGCTGACAACGTAAATGGGAGCGTGATACGGATAAGGCCAATTTTCACATGAGATGTTCGTCTGATGATGAGGAACGTAAAAATGGGTGCCTGGCAGGTGTGAGTGGATGCGTTCACCTGTGGCGACCTGTCAAAGGTGCGAATTTTTGGCAGTTAACTTACGTGACTCGGATAAGGTTGATAATTGGTGTACATGTAGGGGCTGACATTAGAAATGGCACTTGCGCATTGCCAGGCACTTACCTGGATGCAAAAGTGTTGGCAGGCGGCTTCGAAGTCGCCGGAAACTCAGGTGAAATTTCTTGAAATTGATTTTACAGGAAAAAGTTTGAAACAAAAGACGGTCCACTCCCGGAGATGCATATTTTCATTGGTATATAATTTTTTGATAAAATTGATATATTTGGAGAAAACATCGATTAAAGAAATACCATAACAATAAAAAGCCCTTTTTATTGACAACAAGTGATTTTTTCGAAAATTATTAAGAGACAAAAGGTACTCTATTACAGGTATACTCCAAGATGTATAAGAAGTATTTGTTCAAAATGTTAATATTTACCAAGTTATTCGCAATTTTCCTTCTTTTTCTCATTTTTTCAATCACCTGCTGTATCTTTAGCAATTTAAAAGAAGGTGTGCTCAAAATTAGTACACGAATAAAGTAAGTCTTGTGCAATGAATTGGCGTCAGC
>NC_046657.1:107858134-107859866 GCF_010883055.1 Belonocnema kinseyi | reverse complement strand
ATAAATTTGAATAGATTTACCACTCAATGGTCTACTCTCTAAATATGAATCAGTGAAATTTCACAGATTGTGAGTGAAATTTCACTGATACAAATAGCCTCTATAATGGAATTGTTTAAACTCTCAAATCGCCTATATTTAAACATTTTTGTATGAAATCTTTGAAGTTTAAAAGCTTCTATTAAACAGTTGAACTAATGTCACAGTAGCTTCAATCCGCTCTTCATTCATAAGTATTGAAAATTTTTTATAAAACCAACACAAAATCTTTCCAGCAACTTAGGTAAATTATTTTCTAATCTTTACTTAAAGTTTGTACAAGATAAAGGAGAACGATAAGAACGAAGAAAAAGGTTTTGGCGACAATCGTTTCTCTCTCTTTTCTTTTAATGAATTTTCATTCAAAATTTTTCCTCCTTTTTACAACTTTTACGACAGCTTCAATTTGCAGGTAAATTTGATTCACTTTCTCAATTAAAAATAAAATTGAAAATGGAAATTAAATGTATTGAAAATTCGAGTAAAAAGGTTCAGACCCCCCGGTGTGAACGACGACGAGACGTAATTTACCGTGACCGTAACCCTTCGCTCGATTCCTGGAAAACGAAGAAAAAAATGACAGAAAAAATTGGTGGCAGCCATGCACTTGTCGTGGCAGCCAACCCCTGCTTGAAGTGGCGAGCCCTGGCTTACGGTCATGTGACGAGTGGGTATCCCAAACAGATTCCTCCTGATTAAATCCTGCCGCATTAGTAACAAAAAAATAAATGACTTTTTCGGGCAAACGGTACAACCTTCAAAAAGAAAAAATCAGACAGAAGATTTTCAACTAAAGAAAAGCTATAAATTGGTTACAAATTGGTTTGTGCTAGGATGCGTGGTTTTTAAAAAAAAAACAACATTAACAATGTTTAAAATATAATTTTTGGACACACGACACGAAATATGAAAAATGTTGAAATAAAAAAGTGTTTCATCCAAAACAGAGCCAAAAATGTGTCATGATTTCCTGTTGTGGGACCGTCGTCTTTGATTTAGTCGTAACAATTAGAATTATAAATATCAAAATTAGATTTTTTGGTAAACGATACAAGTTATGAACAGACGATTAAGAGATAAAACATATCCACCCAAAAAGTATCCAAAAATTTGCTATGAATAATTTTGAAACTAAATGGATAAATTTTATTTTAATCGCGAAAAACACGCTCAAAAATCAGAAAATTTAGCAGAAATGTATTGAAATAATACATGTTTCAGCGTACCCAATAATAACATTTGATGCAAAATAAGAAACATATTAAAATGATCAGATAAATAAAATTGTTGTTTGCAATATCTGAATAAGTGATTCCAGGCCGACTTCAAGAAATACATGTAATGTACATTTGATATAAAATTGTTGAAAATAGCGTATAAAGTTGAACATTTTAGGCCCAATCCAGTGTGAAGTACGACTATTTATTAAACAATTTCTCAGCAATTGCGATTCATCTTCACTGAGGTTTTCTTCTTCGCTTTGAAAACCGCTGCCGTCAGCTGTAAACGAAACGAACCATTTATGCAAGGAAATATAATAACTGTTTTATTGCATATAAATACATTTATATTTATTATTAATTTATTAACCATATTATTATTGTCTTTAATTGTTGTAATATATTGCTCTGATTGTTATGAAGCTCAATAATTTGTATTTTAAAATAGCATAATAGTGTCTCCGAGTATAGAA
>NC_046657.1:107854728-107858034 GCF_010883055.1 Belonocnema kinseyi | reverse complement strand
GGACCAACTTTTGTTTCAAACTTTTTCCTGTAAAATCAATTTCAAGAAATTTCACCTGAGTTTCCGGCGACTTCGAAGCCGCCTGGCAACACTTTTGCATCCTTGCATCATCAGACGAACATCTCATGTGAAAATTGGTCTTATCCGTATCACGCTCCCATTTACGTTGTCAGCCCACGGTATAATATAATGTAATGCCACACGTGCAATCTCATCATTATAATCTATGACGCACTAAGATGTCTTACCGGTCGAGCTTCATTTTGACCTTGAAGTTCGGCTTGCGGGTTCGATTCCCGCCTCGCACTCTGGAAGAGTCTCGGTGGCCCATGCGGTGAACACTAGCCTAGCAAGGGAGTTATTCATCTTCGGAGAGTCGTGGGACCGGTACCTCTAGAGAAAAAGGTTTTCTCTAAGTACTTAAGGCTGTTGCTCTTGGTGGTTCGGAACCCACCTTAAACTGTAGGTCCCCCTTACACCACCAAGTAAGTGTGTGGAGGGTGTGTAAAGGAATAGAGAAGGTGTAAGAAAAATGTAAACCCTTAGGGGACACATTAGAAGCTTCCACTCAATTGAAACCCCTTTTTTACATCTGCAATCGATAGAGTGGAAAATTCTAATGGTGAAGGTCAGTTAGAGGTTATTTGAAATTAACCAAGTTTTCCAAGAGGTCAGTGTAATTCCTGAAGTAAATTTCAACGAGAAATTCATTGGTGAGCTCTGTCTAGATATTAGTTACAGCGTTTTGAATATTGTAAAATCATAAGGAAATTTTTCATTAAAAGTTCCAGGTGTTCTGGTGAGAGTTCTGTTCCTCCCCGAAGAGTTATACAGTCAATACCTAAGGCGATACCATAAGTTCTATACCGTTTTTCCATACGAATATTACGAATCGAAACTAAATTTAGGTATTACGAGTACATACTTACTATCTTTCGCTAAAAGATTATTATGGCCCAAGCTAAACTTTCGGAACGAGAGAGGGTATCTGTATTAATTATGCGTGGTTGGGGAGATAGAGTTCGATCTTATGATCAAGTTCTTTTGCTTTTCAATCGCACTTTTCGTAATGGAGAAGGGTTAAATCCTGTCTCAAAATTCAGAGAACTGGTCGGCCAAAATCTGCAGGATCTGAGGAGATGCAGATGGACATAGCCCAAGAATTTTTTGAAAACCCACACCTTAGTTAACGTCGAGCTAGTGATGAGCGTGACGTTGCTCCTGAGACAGTGCGAAATATTTTAAAAAGCAATAATTTCCATCCTTACAAAGTTCATCTGGTACAAGAGCTCAATGAAGACGATCCTGATCGTCGGGTTGAATTTTGTGAAATTATGATGGACAGAATTGATAGAGATCATCTTTCTTGCACCATACAGGATTTTCAGATGAATCTACTTTCACTTTAAAAGATGAAGTTAACAGGCAAAATTGTAGATATTGGTCCGACACAAATCCTGATTGGATGTTGGAGAGTCACACACAATATCCACAAAAGATTAATGTTTGGGCCGGTATCTTGAATGATACATTGATAGGCCCTTTCATCATCGATGGTAATCTCAATGCCCGTGCATATGAAGAGCTTCTCAGAAACCAAATTGTACCAAGAATAAGGGAGATTACAGGCGATAATATTCAAAATATTTGGTTCCAGCAGGACGGAGCAGCGGCTCATTACGGTAGGGAGGTTCGAGCATATTTGTATACTTAGTTCCCTCAAAGGTGGATTGGAAGAAGGGGTGAAATCAAGTGGCCTGCTAGATCTCCTGATCTGACGCCTCTCAACTATTTTCTTTGGGGTTATTTAAAGAGCAAAGTATACTCAACGCAACCGCAAAGCTTAGACGAATTGCAGAATCGGATTCTGCAACAGGCTATTTTGATTCATAGGGAGATGATTCGTATTGCTGTAACTCATTTTTACAATCGCATAGCATTTCGTCAAGAAGCTCAAGGTTTTCAGTTCGAACATCTTCACTGACGCGTGAGAGGCAAGGGGACTCACGCTAATCAAGCACCCCAATGGGAACAGAATTTACTACGTCCACGTCATTGTTCATGGGTAATGCTAAACATAAACGTAAACTGCTTGGAAAAAAGCTTGAAGATCACCAAGATCAATACAGAGCTCACCAGTGAATTTCTCGTTGAAATTTACTTCAGGAATTGCACTGACCTCTTGGAAAACTTTGTTAATTTCAAATAACCTCAAACTGACCTTGAACGTTATAATTGCCCTATGACTTGGGTGCGTACCTGAACGTAAAATTTTCCGCTCTATCGATTGTATATGAAAAAAAGGGGGTTTCCATTTAAAAAAACAAAGTTGACCTTCAAAAAGCCATGAAAGTCAACTTCAAGGTAAAAATGAAGGTTACCATTGAATTCCTCGTTGAAATTTACTTCAGGAATTACACTGACCTCTTGGAAAACTTTGTTAATTTCAAGTAACCTCTGACCTTGAACGTTGCAATTGACCTATAACTTCGGTACGTACCTGAACGTAGAATTTTCCGTTCTATTGATTGCAGATGTAAAAAAAGAGGATTTACATTTAAAAAAACAAAGTTGACCTTCAAAAAGCCATGAAAGTCAACTTTAAGGTCAAAATGAAGGTCACCATTGAATTCCTCGTTGAAATTTACTTCAGAAATGACCTTCACTTTTTTGAAAAATATTTTACCTGAGGAAATATCCAAACGTCCCGGGACTTTTTAGACACCCTGTATATAAACGTAAGTATATACGTATGTATGTGTATGTATCTCTTAAATATGTTTGCCGCTCGTGCAATCTCATTAAAGGTACTTTCGTTTGTGTTGTCGCTATTGTAAGTTTATTAGATATGCAATATCTTCCACTGGTTTAACGAAGGAAAAGATGGCCGCCCTTTTTCATGATTTTTATAGATAGGTTATTTTAACATTTGTTATCTTAGCTTTAAAAGAAAAATTACCTTGTGTAGGATTAATTGTGTTGTCAAGTAGCGGGTCTCTAGGTGGAGATCCCAAAGGAAAATCAAATTCCAAATCCAAATCGCTAGCGGAAAAATCCACATCTTCTGAATAAACCGGCAAACAATTTTTCTTGTTCATTATTTCGGTTTATTTCGCTCTGTAACTAATGCAGCTTTTTATCCAGCTATTCTTAAAGTTCGTTGTTTAGCCTTATTCGACTCATTTTGAGTTTCTAGGGACTACCGCACCAGTGATCCCAGATCTGAAACGAGATGCGGTCCAATACTATGACAGGGCTATGTCCGTGTGAATATAGTAGGAGACGCTGTAAATGACTAAGTTGCGC
>NC_046657.1:107853146-107854628 GCF_010883055.1 Belonocnema kinseyi | reverse complement strand
ATTCAAATCATGAGAATCGTCTGCATCGAAATCTGGAAATATTAAAATCCCAATCTCCTGAATTTATTTCAAAGCAGTTAGCTGTTAGCAGATAGATATATATGAATAGAATCGACGAAGTGCTCCGACCGGCAATCGTGCATCTTCGAGTTTTCAAATTCAGAAGAGGAGAAATGGGTTGCGGGCGCAACTCAGTCATTTACAGCGTCTCCTACTATATTCACACGGACATAGCCCTGTCATAGTATTGGACCGCATCTCGTTTCAGATCTGGGATCACTGTACCGCACTACTTTATAGATGAAAAAAACAAATTACGTATTCACTCTAGCGCACAATAAAGAAATATAGTATGAAGAGGAAGGAGATCAGGACTGTACGCCTATGGTGGGCCCTCTGATGTTTTGTTTTTTTTATGTTGGATACTCGGCCCAAGTGGATGGAGGATGATGGCGATTAACGATACACACTCACTTGTTGTACAATACAAGAAAAAATTTTATTATAAAACAAAACGCTTTCTTCAAATACTTCTATATTATTCTCTCAACTTTACATTAACCTCTGAACAGCGAGCACGCGGGAGCAAGCATCCATATCCATTGCGTTCAAAGAAGGCACAGATTGTATAACCACGTTGTGCCCACTCCCCTAGAAAAGTGGTGAACGGATTATAGTAATTGCTACGTCCCCTAGGTGGCGCTCTTGTGAATTCAGAATTAGAAATGAACTTGAGCAGACGATAGAAGTTCTATCGTCTGCTCACGTCTGCTCAAGTTCACTGTAGCAGCAAGAATTATATTTTTTTTTTTTTTTTTGCGTGATGAACTTGGATTCACAATGGATTTTCACCGATGACACAAACTACAAATGGAACCAAATCAAATCGATCAAATGCAATAAAATTGTGAAGTCTGTTGGAATCGTTCTGATAGAACGAACAATCAAACGTTAAAGTCTGTTTGGAATCTTTCTATGATAGATCGATTGCAACATACTTAAACATTTTATTGCATTTGATCGATGATAGGTTTCATTTTGTTCAATTTTTGGTTTGTTTTATTGGTTATTATTATTCATGTATTTATTTCAGAAAGAGAAGTCAAAATAACCTACAAATTAGGGGAGAAGGGAAGGAGGGGATCTTTTCTGTAGACAATAGTTCTTGCTATGTCCACTAGTTGGCGCTGATATCACATTTTGCCACAATCTATAAGTACCCCCCCCCCCAAATACATTATATTGGGCACACCATGTTGTATAACTGAGAGCGCGAGCGGCAAAATCTACACTGATTCGAGATTAGATCAGATTGAGATCATGATCATGATTCGAACATTCGATGATCAGACAAGATTATGATTGGTATTAGATCATGATGAGTGTATTCTGATTAAGATTCGAGAGATCATCTTCGTTTGATTTCCTTGGACGTGTGAGGTAAAAAATATACAGTGTGGTGAAAAATATACAGTGCGGTGC
>NC_046657.1:107851457-107853046 GCF_010883055.1 Belonocnema kinseyi | reverse complement strand
AGAGACAAATCCTGTGTAGTTTTGTAATTCGTGAGTAATGATTATTGGAGGCATTTTTTCCTTCTTTTTATTATTTTTATTGCACTCTTCATCAATGTTTCTCTCGTTGTCGTCCGTCTTAATCTCCTGGTCGTCGTCCATCTTCTCTGAGTCCTCATTGTTCTGCAAGGCCTCAAATCGATTGCTGAGAGGTACTGATGTCACATTTTCGACCTCATTCCTGGGTCTTTTAGCGGCCCTAAAGCCCCACTGTTCAACGTCCATTGTCTATGCACTTCACAGGAGACGCGCGCCAGGTGCCTTCATCCCCTGTGTGGAACGCGCGTCACACGTCCTCGCACCGCACTGTATATTTTTCACCACACTGTATATTTTTTACCTCACACGTCCAAGGAAATCAAACGAAGATGATCTCTCGAATCTTAATCAGAATACACTCCAGAATCAGTATCGTGATCATTTCCAATCTGATCTTCATGTAGCAGGCTGCTTTTATTTTGAAAGCATCCTGCGGTTTCGCATCCTTATGAAGAGTTACCAGGTACAGTGGATTTCGCCATGTTGCTTCTTCCTATTTCTGCTTCATGCTCACGACGTTGTCTACTTTTAATCCTTGTTCCTCGAGGCTATGTTTCACGTTTTCTGTAGCAAAATGTCCCAGTCCGTGTATGACTAGTTTTTTAGTCTTTTCTCCTCTTGCTGAATAAGTGTGGAATGAGATTTCATTTTTAACTAGAAGGTCCTTAATTCTTTGATGGTCCTCTGTACACTCTAGGTAGATTGTGGTTTTAGTCGATTTTGTGTTCTTCTTAACACGTATCTCTCCAGTGGTTACTTCCTGCATAGTGTTAATAAGTATCACAAAATCCTCTATTGTATGGTCTAGGATGATTGGTGGTATTTTTCCCTTCGCAGCGCTGCTGCTTTGTTCTGTCTTTGTCCGTGCGAAGTCACTTTCCATGCTGTTGCGTTCTTCTTCCATAGGTCTCTTCCTTTTGCTCTGATTTTCAGTAGGTAATTTTTCTGCTTCTTCCTGCTTCGTCTGGGATAGATCAGTAATGTCTGCATCTTCCAAAGTTTGAAGTTCATCAAATCTGTTTGACAGTTTCAGTGGTTCGCTGCTGTTGACTTTGCAGTAGGGTTTAAAAGTCCGAACGTTTTTGTCAGTCCAGTCCCTGACCATTAACTTCTGATTTTTAGGCATTTTGCCCAAGGTGCAGGACAGGGCTAAATGCCCTTCCGCCCTATGAGAGTGACGCGAGCCACACGCCTTCTCCAAAGTATTCAGAACAGATGCGAGTCAAACACCTTCACCTGCCTGAGAGCACAGTTATTGTGAAAAAATGTTCAGTACAGAAGCGAGCCAAACACCTTCATCTGTACTGGTTATGATCCCTTTATCATCGATCTATGTGTCTGATCGATAATCATACACTATGCTGATGAATCAATGATGAATAATGATCAATGATTATGATCATACTATCTCAGGCGTCGTTCACTCTACTGACACTCTTTTTATTAACTATTTTCCGCCATACTTTCCTGTCCTGGCATACTTCTCTAGCTTCATTTATGTCCATGCATTT
>NC_046657.1:107840238-107851357 GCF_010883055.1 Belonocnema kinseyi | reverse complement strand
ATGAGAAATGGGTGCCTCAACAAATATTATATATATACATTAGATTTACTTGTATTATCTCTTTGTACACTCTTATATTGAAATTTAATAAATATTGTTTGAAAACGAAACGAAAATCTACACTCCTATAGAGGGCGCAAGCGCATGGCGAATACCTCGATCATCGCATAGTTCCAACACTTTCCAACGCTGAGTACATCAATTATGTATAATTGTTTAAACAATCAGAAAATGTTTGAATGTAGGATGACCCAAGTGGAAAAGTTAATTGGAGCCTGACTGGGCTCTAACTAGATTGCCCAGAAAATAATTGGGCAGCCAAATCACTGCCTAACTGGGCTACTGTCTGGGATATAACGGTCAACTCAACGAATGACCAGATTGAGGTAACAAGCTGGGCCTTAGTCGGCCATCCCAGTATCTTCCAACAGTGAACTCCGTCCTAAAAGCATCTGAAATGATTCTTCTACAATATATTTGATTAAGTAAAAATACTCAACTACAACTAGTACTGAAAACAAACAATCGTCGAAAAGTTCCTCTTCTGCCCCTAGGTTCATAATACACTATTAGATAGTGTTGCTCCCGAGCGATAAATCCCGAGGAACTAGACGAGACGGAACGAGACATACCTGCTGTCTCGGCATTTCTCGTCTCGTTTTGCCTCGTCTCGTGGTGTCCTTCCTCGTTTCTCACCTCGGGTTTTCCGAGGAATGCGACAGATGTGCGCTAGCATAGAGGGCAGCTCGCGGGAGCATTCTTTTGCCACTCTGACGCGCTAATGCTAAATAGCGTTCTTTAATGAATAATTAAAGTCTCGATATGATTTCATATTATACTTACCTGTCCATTACTGATTAATTAAATATTAAACATGACTTTAAAAAATTTAACACTAATTACATTTTTTATGTTTTCAAGTATAATTTACAAACTTGGTGGCGTCTTATTTCTATTGATGGTAAATAAAATATATTTTTGGGTACATCTAAAAACTCGAAAGTGCATTCCTACTTAAATTATTTTGACTACTAAATATTTTCTAAATTCATGAAATTTAAGTTATAAGTAATCAGCAAGTCAGTAATAAGACTCATGTAAAGTCATATGCTGAGAACACAATTGGTTTTTATAATTTACCCATTCGACATTCATGTTTGTATATGTATTTGTATATTCATGTATGAAGATCAAAAACGTTATAAATCGACAACGCCTTGGCTCAGGACAAAAGACCCTTCATTACAGACCATTTAGTTCTTGAAATGTACAGAAATTACAAGAGGACATTTTTGTTAATATACCAATAGTCTTTTTGAATTATATATTTTCGGATAATTTGTTTTATCCTCATACCTTTGATGTGAAACACGATATTTGTTGATTTATTGTATAACGTTTAGAACATACATATGTGTAAATAGGAAAGGAAATATGCAGTCGAAATCGTTACAGAATGTAAAGTCTATGTTAGATCTTGAATTTTGCGTGATACATTTTTGAGTTTTGTTTAAATTTTTTCAAAATTTTTGAAAAATGTTTTAAAAAAATTAAAAACCTTATGAATTCTTTAAAATGCTTGCGAAATTTTGATGAAATCTATTATATTCATTTGAAAAAAAGAAATTCTTTGAAATTTGTCTGTCATTGCCCTGGCAGACCGAAGGAATCGAATGGAGCCTCTACAAAGTACCCGTAAAGACCCCACTGGGTCCCCATTCGGTTCCTTTTTAAAAAACTCAAAAAAAAAACAGCAAAATCAACTTTTAATAAACTGTTGAAATTCGGATTCTACGTTAAAATTCCCTATATAAGGTCACGGAATAATCGCAATAGTCTTTTTTATCAACTGTATGAAGTTTAAAAAAATACAAGACGTATAACGCCTGTTGACTGTTACACTTCAAACGCATCGCCTGAAAGTAGCAGTCAACAGGCGTTATACGTCTTATATATTTTTTAACTTTTTACCGTTGCAAAAAAAACTATTGTGATTATTCCGTGACCTTCTATAGGGAATTTCAACGTAGAATCCAAATTTCAACAATTTAAAAGTTGATTTTGCTTTTTTTTCTAGTTTCTTAAAAAGCAACCGAATGGGGGCGCAATGGGGTCTTTACGGGTACTTTGTAGAGGCTCCATTCGGTTCCTTCGGTCCGCCAGGGGATTCCTTAAAAAAGGTTTCAAATTCTTATGAACTTCTTGAAATCTTTTAAAGTGTGTAAAATATTTGTAAGTTCTTCCCATTTATGTGAAATCTTTTGGAATCTTTAAAAAAAATTGCCTATCTAGGAGCTCTATAATAATTTTTTTTCAGCATAGAAAAATTTTCTTATGTTCAAAATATACTTTTAAGAAAATTGAGAAGATTAGTTCGTTAAAAATGACGAGATGCTTAAATTTTTACACTAACTCGTCATTCGTTTTTATATGCTGACGAAAAATATTCATAATTTTTAGAGCTATATTTCTTTTAATTTTAGGAACTCCATAAAAAAATCATTTTTACCATATGAACTCAAACAAAAAATCTTCAAAATTGTTTAAATTAAACATGTTTAAAAAGGTCATGAAATTTATCAAGTAACTGTGAATTTTACTGAAATTATCATGATGTTCCTAATTTTTTGTTTTTAACTGTCAAAGTAAAATACGAAATTTTCTGTTGACAAAAGCCTAAATAATGCATTAGTTTCTTAAATTTGCTTATAACAGTAACAAAATAATCTTAAGAGAGATTTTATCTATTATAAGATGATTTCCATCCAAATTTCATGCAATATAATTTTTAAAAAAACCTAAGATTATTAAAAATGACAGTAAACACATTTTTAACCAATAATTTGTTTATGAAAACTGTTTTGTTTATTGTATCGTGATGAAATATCTTTATCTAATGTAAATCTATGAAACTTATGTTAGGGTAATTAGAACAGTTTTCCTATTATTGACGAGTACCGGGAACGTTAAATAGAAAAAATCGTCATTTTACGCCATATTCGCTTATTTCTAAAAAAACGTTGTATATAAAGCAAAAATTAGGCTTTTTAACTTTATTTTAAATTTTATTAGCTTTTCTTCATCCCAATCAGTCAATATATCTAGTCTGTACGTTATTTTTCACCGAAAAAGTAATTTTTCCCATTTTGCGGCGCGGTGTTGTGTCCCGTACGTGACGGTGTATGTTTTAATTAATTGTAATATACGTAGAACATGTATAGAAAAAAATCATTATAACAACAGTTAAATAAAATACATCACCAACCAAAACCTACACTGAGTCCCATTGAAAATCTTCTGCAAGAAAATTTGTAAATCTTGTTCAAATCTACTAAAAAATTATCCAACTTTTAGAACATTTGTCTAATTGAAAAATTTCATGAGAATAGTTTTAAAAAGTATAAATTTTATACCTAGTAAGCATTTCGATTGATATTTCTTAACCTACTATATCTTTTTGAAGTTTTATCGAATTTGAAAATGTCGTTAGGATAATTTGCAATTCTTTTAGCCGTGTATCAGAAAATTTGACAAAAATTTCTAAAACTCATAACAAATTTTTATTAAAATTTTGAAAAAGCCCTAAGTTAATGAATTTTTGTCTTATCAAAAAATTTAACTGCAATAATTTCTAAATATATTTGATACCTAGTGACGAATGTAAATGAAATTTCCTAATCTATCAGAACAATATTTTTTTCTATTTTTCTGAACATTTTCCAAATTTTTTAAATTATACAACTTTTCTAAGTTTCATCGAAATTTAAAATTTTCTTTGGATAATTTGCAAGTTTTCTACCCATCTATACGAAGATTTGGCAAAAATTTCTAAAACTTGAAATTTTTTTTTTTTTTTTTAATTTTGAAAATGCCTTAATTTTTTAATTCTGTTTGGAAATATCTTCCTAACGAACTTAAACTTCATTTTGGGAACAAATCATCTAAAAGTTAGCGGGAAAGAAACCGATAAAATTTTATGATTTTCGGATTCTGTGCGTGCCGAAACGTGAAGATCCGTTAAAAAACCGAGATCGAAAATTTGGACGATCACATTACACTCTCATGAATGAGAATGTAAAAATCAGGAGAACTAATTCGAAACCAAAAAGTCGAATGCGAAAAAGATATAAAAAATTAATGGACTGTATTTAAAAAAGATTTTACATAATACAACTGAAGAATCTTTACAAATTCGTAATTTTTAAAATAAAACTTTTTTTTAAATTGAGCTGCCAGATCAGAGTGAGAAGAGCCCCGGTGGCCTTCACAAACATTTTCGAATTTTAATTGTATAATTTTATTACGCTTCTTTTTTCCCCTAGACAAAAGTTGTAGCTTTTTTAGTTCTCTAATTAAACCCAAAAACTGGCTTTTTTGGAAAAAATCAATTTCAGCTCGTTTTTCACTTCACCTCGTGCTCATTCAGTCATTTTTGAGGATTTTTCAATAAAATTTGGAGGGAATATAGTTCGAATTGTCTTTCGACGGCTAGAGCAAAAGGAAGTCAAAGATTAAAAAAAATATATGGTTGTTAATTTTTTTTCTTATGCGTGGCGCTTATCGGACTTCTCGAACTTCCAGCGAATTTTGAGCAACAAAAAACTTCTAGCAAGAAAGTTGTTAACCACAATACAAATAAGTTTCCTGGAAAATTTTAGCTGAATCGAGTCTTAAATCCGATTCATAACATCAAAGTATTATGCATAAATAAATAATATTGGATAATGTAAAATAATGTATTTATGTAATATTATGTACAATAGAACGGTTCTATATTTGAGACAAATCTAACAAAAGTATATAATCTCTGACTTTTTTCTATTCAATGTACTTGAAGTATTAAAAAATTCGCGTAATTAAGAATCCAGTGAATCTCAACTATTAGATGTTTATGTTTTGTTTTACTTTTGTACAGTTTGTCTCAAAAATAGAAACATTCTTTTGCCAATAATATTAAATCGGCAAATTATTTTACAGTATCCAATATTATTTATTTATGCATAATACTTTTAGATTACCTGATTACTTGATTAGTTTTTTATGTTTGGCGCCGGTGAACTGTATTACGAATCAAAAAAGCCCGCGCGCGAGTTGCGTAGACGCTGTCGATTTGAGACGTTAATAATTTCTTAAATATCACTTTGAATGGTCTAACATTTTCCAGAAAACTTCTTTGTACTGTTTTTAATAACTTTCTCGCTGGGAGGTTGTTGTTGCTCGAAATTCGCTCTAAAAATGAAGCGCTGGACGTTGGAAAAGTCCGATAAGCCCCACGCATCAGAAAAAAATTAACAACCTTTTTCTTAATTACATTTTTGAATTCCTGTTGCTCTATCAGTCGAAAGACATTTCGAACGACATTCCCTGAAAATTGTATTGAAAATTCCTCAAAGCTGACTGAATGAGCATGAGTTGAAGTGAAAAACGAATTAAAATTGATTTTTCTAAAAAAGCTAGTTTTTTGGCTTTATTTAGAAAAATAAAAAGCTACAACTTTTGGCCTGGGAATTAAAAGATGCGCAATGAAATTCTACATCTAGATATAGTCTTTAAAAATTAAAATTCGAAATATTTTTGAAGGCCTTAAGGCTCTTCCCACTCCTGGCGAAATAAGTTTATGTGCCCTTATTCGATCCGGCAGCTCAATTTCGTTGTTATCTAAAAATGTTATGGGTGTAATTTTGAAATATAATTAATATCTGTGAAAAATATCCCTTAATATTGATTTATTTATCAGAAAATCAGTTTTATCTATTTTTTGAATTCTTGTTGGAAATATCTGCTTAATGAACTTAACCCTCATTTTGGGCACCTTAAGAAGTGTATTATAAGCGGACTCGATTAGACTAATCCTTCAAAAGTTAGCGTGACTACAAGATTCAGATAACCATACATACAGGCTAACAGACAGGCAGAAACCGACAAATTCTATGATTTTCGGATTCTGTGAGTCCCGAAACGTAAAACCAGCGATCCAAAATTTGGACGATTAGATTACACTCTCGTGAATAAGAATGTAAGAAATTAAGGATTTTCGGGTACATTTGAAAACAGTCAAGTTTAGAGCATTATTTCTTGGGACAATGGGAAAAATGAGTTGATGCATATTACAATGGGAAAAACTTTAAAAAGTTCTTGAGTATGAAGAAAACTGTTATGAATAAATTGCAGTTGAGAAATTTTAGAAATAATAAAAATTGTTGCTAAAAAGTACAAAAATGTATAACTATATTATTTTCAGTTCTAATATAGATATTGAAGCGATTCAAACTGCAACGGATAAACTCAAATTATTTGTAATCTACCGGAAGGATCTGATATTCTTATTTTTGTGTGAAAATCGCGATATGCCAGAAAGCAGCCCGGACCCTTTTTTTTGCTTCCGAGGACATGCCAACAAGACAAATGTCTAAAAATATCGCGGTTTTGACCAAAAATAAGACTATCACATCCTTCTGGGTGATTAAAAATAGTTATAGAGCCTATCCATTACAGTTTGAATCGCTTTACTATCTTTATCAGAACTGAAAATAATATAGTTATACAGTTTTGTGCTTTTAAACAATTTTTATTATTTCTGAAATTTCTCAACTGCAATTTGATCACAGCAGTTTTCCGCATACTCATGCATTTGAACATTTTTTCCATTGCCCCTTGTATAAGAAATAATGCTCTAAACTTCACTGTTCCTAAATGTGCACAACCACCTTCCCAGTAACAGAAATTTCTCTACAATTTTTAATACTTCCAGTATATAGCAAAATATGCTGTAAGGCTTAATTTCTGCCAAGTAATTTTTTCTGTTTCCCTAGAAACACTGGTGTTCTACAATCACTTCCAACACGTACTTTGAAGTTGAAATTTAATCATAGAACTAATTTTTCGAAATAAAGAAAGCCATTTTGTGTAAGAAACTTTCAATTTCTATATGGAACTTAAATGTAGAACGTTCTTCAACACGTAACTCAGGAATATTTTGAAGTATAAGATACCTACACACTCCTCTTGTGTTCGCTTTTGGCATTTTTTCCACTTATTTTGTCACTTTTTCAATTATTAAGTGCAATATTTTTGGCTTTTTACACCGAAAGTTAAGCGATTTGGAAGTTCAGTTTATATTTTAAATATTTGGTAATGGTTTTAAAATGATAGAAGTCTGAACTGTTCGTAAGATCTTTTAAATCTATTTGACATCTTTTTGAAACCTGTAAAATTGTTGGATAATCATTATTATAATACTAAAAAAGTAGCAAGTTTGAGAAAATAAGATCATTCCTCGTAATAAACACGTGTTGGCCCTGAAAAGGGCCGATTGTTAAAAATGTTACAATCAGGATTGAAATTTACTTTTTGGGTGTGCCTCTGCTAGCTGGAACTTTCCTGGCCTTGGGGCTCTTGGGCTTGGAAGTGGGAGCTTTGCCAGTTTTCTTGCTGATGGCAGGTTTCTTAGCAGCAGTTTTTGGTTTTGCTGCTTTTGCGGCTTTGGGAGCAATAGTTTTCTTGGTCTTAGGAGCAACAGCTTTCTTGAGGCCCTTCTTGGCACCAGAAGGCTTAGATTTCGTTTTCGGGGCCTTTGGTTTTAGCGCTTTTGGTTTGCCTTGAGCAGCAGCTTTCTTTGTTACTGGCAACTTGAAAGATCCAGCAGCTCCCGCCCCTTTGGTCTGAACCAAAGCACCGCTAGCCACGGCAGATTTCAGATATTTCTTGATGAAATGGGCCTGAGATTTTGGGTCAACTAAGTACTTAGCAGCAATGAACTTTTTGATGGCCTGCAGAGAAGATCCTTTGCGTTCCTTAAGCTCTTTAACCGCGGTCAGAACCATCTGAGATGCTGGTGGATGAGCGGCTTTGGCAATTTTAGGCTTAGCAGTCTTAGGCTTGGATGCTGCTTTTTTCGCCGGAGATTTCTTCACTGGCGTAGCAGGAGCAGGTGCTGTAGTAATTTCGTCAACCATGGTGAGAATTTGAATTTTCGTAAAAGAACAAGAATGAGAGCAACGTATACTTCACTGAGGTACGAAACGATGTGAAGAAAACCTTTATTTCTCGCTGTTTTGTGCACTTCGACAACTTTTAGCGATCCAATGAGGTATGAGCGAAGAAGGGAGAGGTGAGAGATTGGTTAGTGCTACAGAAGTGGGGGATTCCCTTGGTACTCTAGGAGCCAGGGGTAGACCTGTATGCCGTCGTAGATCCTGAGGTAATATCAACTCTTTTCGAAAAAAAAGACACTTTATACCTTGTAGATTTTTTTCATCTATATTACGATCGAATTTTCGATATCTTTCACTTTTATTGAAAACTTAGATATTAAAAAAAGTTCCGTCTGGCCAAGTAGTAACACTTGTTTCAAACTTTTTGTCGTCGGATTAATATTTACGTAGAAATTGGTGCATTTCAGTTCCTCTGACATTTTCTCTTTGATTGTTCATCTTCTGCATTAACAATTAAAGTAATCGAAATCTGACTGAGGAACATTTTGTTCGTAAACATATACACCAGACGAACGAGAAAAAAAAAAGTAAAAATCATAAAATTTTAACCGGTCTACTTGATTAATTAAAAACAATTCAAATGCGATTATCTCAAAATTGAACCATTTCTCGAAGAAACACCCTCGATTTTCGGAATCAGCGGAAAATTCTACATAAGATGCAACATTGAAATCGACAGGACCTATGAAGGCATACAGGCCTATCCCTGGCTCCCAGAGTATGGGAACAGAGAACTTACCTTGTAAAGTACTGGATTTCTTACATGTCTGGCCGAATTGATTGTATTTTATATGATAATGGCAAATACCTTTTTTACATCCTCATAATTTATGATGGAGAACGTATTGGAATTGTCCGAAATTTGACACCACAGTTTTTTTTTCAATTTCCATTCAATTTTATAAAGGTATTTATTAATAAGTAATTGTACATAAATAGTGTATACATATGTGAATTTGTATTTGGAGTATCTATCTTATTTGGAATAAGCCTTCTTTAATTATAAGTTGTAATTATGGTATTTCGCAAGTATTAAGTGATATATTGCTTTATTCAATGAAATAGAAATCACGAGAAAATTAAAGAAAACCCTGATGAATAACGCTTAACCTAAGGAGTACTATACAACATTTACAGAGATAAAAACGATGATTTTTGATCTTAGAACCCACCTTGAAGTAACACATGATGTGGGAGCTTATGTTTAATTCTAAAGTGCGCCGTATCGTTATTTCTTAGAGGGATGTCCCTAATTAACTCAATACCATTCAGTTGGTTTTCATATCAATTTTTGGTTAAAATATAAACATAATCTCTAATATATTTAACGGAGTATTTTTCATGTAGTTCCTTAGTTGTTTTAGTGTCATCAATCATTTTTAAACATTTATTTTGTAGCGTTTTCAAGTTATGCAGCCAGATGGGAGCTGTATACAACATTATGGGTCTTATAATTGTTTTATAGATAATCAGTTTGTTGCTTTCGCTTAGTCTACTTCACTTACATAGCAGAGGGTAGAGCATACCTATAGATTTGTATCCCTTCTTAAATGCTTCTGTTGTGTGTTTTTTAAAAGTAAGGGTTTTATCTAATTATTGAATGTTGAAATAAGTAAATCTGTTAAAAAGTATTAAACAGATTTACTTATTTCAAAGTTATGGTTAAACATTCTTTTATTTAAACATTAATCTTAAGTTGCCATATTTTAAAGTATTTTTCAAATATCACTCCATGTTTTTTAAAACACATATGTTGTCATGGAAAAACAAAAGAAAGTTTAACCGATATTTAATTAAAGTTTATCCTGTAAAGTTAATTTTTGTTGCAGCGAATTTTTCATCGAAAATCGATGAATATAATTGCATTTTTCCACTCAGTTGGATAATAGGATAATATAAAACACGCATTGAAGATATATGTGATTTGAACTATTATTTTCTTGGGCAAATTCTTAAGAATCCTATTTGCGATATTATCGCAGCTAGGGGCTTTGTTTGGCCTGGTTTTTTAAATCGTTAATTTGACTTTTTTCGGTGTTGCAAGTTTTATATTATCCGTATTAACAGCAGAGTTAAGTATTTCGCTATAACACTGATTAAGTAGTTTCCTAGTTGCTTGGTCACTCATGAATTTCGTCATTAAATTTACTTTCACGGAGAAAAATGTTTGTCAGCTCTCACCCTAACAAGATTGAGATTTACTAAACGGAGTAGTATATAATGGACAGACTAAGCTAGCGGTTGGATTTACTAAACGCTTGTCACATATCGCCGCAAAAAATCAAGACCCCCACTTTAGAAGGTAATAACTCCTCAGAAAAAAATGTGAGGAGTTTGGAATAAGAACCACATGAATCCGCTAAGTTTTCTTTATACAATGGTGTTTCTATAATTTGCGTAATAAAATTTTATTCCGAGCTAATTAGCAAAATACAAGTAAAAATTCTGTCGCGAGGCCCATTGTTGAGACACGTTAACTTTTAGATGATCCCAGAGCTGAGAATATGTTGGAAAAAATTTGAAAAAATTCTGGAGTGTGCTACAACATGTTTAGAATCCAGTAGAGATATTCAAATTTTAAAATATTTAAAAATGTCAGTTTTGCAAGGATTTTTGTTGAATGTTTTTATTTAGAGATTGAATGGAGCTATCACGCTGTTTAATGACTTAAAATGTGTAGTAATCAGTAATGTACCCTGATTCCTATTTCGACTTCAAAACTGAATAAAAATTATAATTTCGCGATTAAAGTCGCTCAGAATAATTCGAAGTTTAATGAGGCGAGGCGCGTGGCACAGTAGTAGAAAAAAGTGTAGAAAAAAAAGGTCCGTCATATTTCCCAGCGGCAGACAGCCGTTTTCTCCAGATTTTCCCACAGCTGCTGCTCGCTCAGCAGGGCCGTCTCAAAGCTATGAGGTGGGCTCCGCTCTTCTCTCCTGATATAAAATTTGGATATTATAATATAGTATCAAGCTGAGAAGAGATTGAGATATGATTAGATCAGATTGAGATGATTGGAGATTGAGAGATCAACCACTACGAACACCTCGCTGAGAGTCTACTCTCTGTTACATTTTTGCTAAGATTACAGAAGTGAAAGTGAGAAGTGAAAGTGAACAAAGCTA
>NC_046657.1:107837331-107840138 GCF_010883055.1 Belonocnema kinseyi | reverse complement strand
CACCTTCGAAAATTGGATTCAGGAGGCCAAAATACATAAAAATAACTTAGGTTCCCTCACGGACATTGAAGGGCCACGAAAACCCCCCTTGCTCCTAGACTACTACCTGTCCAGTTATCTAGAGTATCTATAGAGTATAGTCTAGACTCTATCACTCAACTCTGCCAGGGCACAGGTTTTTTTTGGAGCCTTTTTCAAAAGTTGCCCATCTGTAGAATGATTTATAAAATCAACAAAAAAAGATCTATTATTAATTTCTGTAAATATTCATAGAGGCTTCTAGTTGCACTTCAGAAAAAAATAATTCAGTTTAAAATTGTTTATTTAACAGCAGTTATTTACAGGTTTAGTTTTTTCTTTCTCTTCAGGGAAGTTTACAATTTTTGATTCTAATAGTCAAAGTCTCATTTTGTTCTGCAAAGGATTCTCTAAATTTGTATTTGGGTTGATTGTATTTAAAAAATTTTACTCGAGTAATCATAGTTATTCTTGTTATAAACAATCATAGTTTAAATTTTTATTAACAGCACCCAAGTTTGTTTATTTTGTTTTTGACAGTGTAATTGGAAAGTTCATGTGAATAATGAAACGATTTTTTTAAATCTGTATGTTTTGTTTATAATAGTAACAATTTAAATGCTGTGAAATTGAAAACTAAATATTTGAGATCTGCGCATGTGAAGTGAAACATTCGGATAGTCAAATATTTTCTTTTCTATTTGTTCATTTTCTTTAAAAGAGTGAAATTGTAAATTTAATGTCAATAATAAAACAATTATTTGAAATCTGCGTGTTTTGTTTATAGCAGTAACAATGAAAATGTTGTGAAACATTAAAAATAAATGTTTAAGATCTGCGCATGTGCAGGGAAACCTTCAAATGGTCAAATATTTTCTTCACACAAACACCCAGAGCCACACACATACACACAGGCATATTACCAACTTAATAGTTATTTAGTAAAAATCGAAAACATTTCACACATATTTGAAATTTACCTAATCTATGTGGAAAATAAAACAATATATTTGGGACAATTCCCTACATTTAGTAGCAATAATTTAATTCTCCAAATTTTAGGGAGTATCCCCAAACATTTTTGTAAAAATTGCCAAAAGTTTAGGGAAACTTCCCTAAAAATTGTAGGTATTATCTGATTTCCTACATTTTTGGGAATTCTCCCCAATTTTTTAGTGAATTATTAGGACTTTTAGGGGAAATTCCCCAAATCTTGGGGAAACTTATTTTCCCTAACGAAAATGTGGAATTTTCCCCAATTTTTAGTAGGGAAAATTCCCGAAATTTTTTACAGTGTACGAGCCAGTGTATATGCCAGTATAGCAATGTGCGTGAAAACTCTACGTGCTTCAATTTCTTTAAATCTTGTCAAATATTCTACATTAAATGAATAATCTGGAATTCGTTGACTGAATTGTTATTTTTATGAAACTGCAATTCATGGGTAAAACTTTTTCTGATTTCGCTCTAAATAGTCCAAATTTAAGGCGAAGAAATTTAATTGTAGGTTAGGTCTGTTATTTATTTTCTTAATTGAACTTTTCGACTTGAAATCCAATTTTATTTCTGGTCAACAGGAAGAAGGTATCATGTTTTATTATTTACAATCGAAAATTACTGCTAAACTTATTTTGAATTTGTGAAAAATGGAATTATCTCATTTTTCTTTTAAATGATTAACATGAATGTATATGAAATTTCATATAGTCGCCTTTAATGGCTACTTCATATGCCTGATATATTAATTTTAATACACATGGGTATATCAAAATTAAGATTACGTATTTTTAACAGTGTACTGCATTAGCCTCGTTATATTATTATGAGTAAATCAAAAAAAGATTTTTAAAAATCGGTCAATATTTTCAATGTTAGTTGATCGTTAAAGCTTTATTTTCCTAACTCGTTTCCCAATTCAGGCATTCCACATAAGTTATAATTATTATCAATGGTTTTAGATGCCTATTGTTACATGCCTATTGTTTTGTAAATTTGCGAAATAATCATTACTTTTGTTGTTGTTACTATAATACCGTTTTCTATGAAAAAGTGACTCCTAAATGTATATATCATTCGATTCAGAATTTCAAGAAACGTGCAAATTCGTTGAACGTGAATTTGAAATTTTGAAAATGCTCCATTTGAATTTTCATCTAATCGGAACATTTCATTAAAAAAAATGAATAGATAGCTTACACTGTCCTCTAAATAATTCCATTTACAAATTAATTTTTGAAAAATCCAAGAAGTTTTTTAAATTTTTTACTGTAAAAAAATATTTCTTGACAACTGTATCTTATTAAAAATAATTTTTAAAAATACACCTTTACAGCAATAAAGTCATTAAAGTTATAAAAGTTAAATTAAAATGCAAAAAGCTCAATTTTCAATAAATTCTAAGTTTTTGGAATTATTCAAAAATCGTTTTATAGTTTTTCTTTTAACACCTAAGAGATTAAATACTACAATTTTCATTAAAATTTCGAACAATAGCTTACATTCTACAGATGACTTGACATGTAATTGCTCATACAAACAAATCTTTCACGCATTTCAGTAGCGAATTAACAGCTTAATAATTACAAAATTATATTATAATACCGAAATAAGTGTACTATATTAAATAAACAAAATACAAGATAATTCGTGTGCAAGCTTGATACTATTCAGTTCAGTTCAAAAATCTTTTTATTGTTCATAAGTTCAAATACAATTTTTGTTCTTCAAGTTTTACAATTTGGTTCCTATCTAGCTCGATTTAACCCAAAATTTGTCTATATATTTCGCCT
>NC_046657.1:107831588-107837231 GCF_010883055.1 Belonocnema kinseyi | reverse complement strand
AATTAACATTGCGATATTTTCAGTTGCGGTCAATATTTATAAAAAAATAAAATACAGGTGTGTTCCTCTTTGAATAGCGAACATTTTGGTATGTTTCCGGAGATCACAACTTGCATAGGAAAAAAGTATTAGCCTTTTAAACAATGAAGTTTTCCGTTCGCATGGGTTTTCCTTGGTTTATTTGCAAAATCTGACTCAGGAAAAAAAATCGGATTCAGGAGGCCAAAATACATAAAAATAACTTAGGTTCCCTCACGGACATTGAAGGGCCACGAAAACCCCCCTTGCTCCTAGACGAGGATTGCAAATCATAATGTAGATTTATATTTTTTGAATTAAATCTGAATGTTCGAACTCCGCATTATTTATAAAAGTTAGAAATAATCAATTTTGCAGTTTATCTGTCTTCCATTGAAAATTGTTCATTTGAAAAGTGTTAGTACCTTCCATTTTATGTTTTTTATTTTTATCGAGCATTTGAATACAACGTTTTTGAATGAAAAAACTTGTGAACTTCAATTTTAAGTGTTTCAAAGTCAACAGTTCCGCTTTCAGTGCTTTAATTTGTACTTTAATTTGTACTATTTAATTTTAAAAATGAAATATTTAAAGTGAATTTTCAACTAAAATGACGAATCTTTAACCAATAAGATGAACTTCTTATCAAAATAGACGAATTTTTGAACAAAGTGCATGAACTTTCAACCAAATATTGGAATTTTTAAAGGAATTTTCAACCAAAACAAGTAATTAGTTATCAAGAAGCTTAAATACTCTCCCAAAAATTCGAATTTTCAATAAAATACACAAATTTTAAGTAAAATGTTTGAATTTTTAACTAAAGAAGATTAATTTGGAATCAAACATGTACGAGTTAAATTTTCAGTTAAAACAATTAATTTTCATGTGGAAAACATAATTCATAATACATCCAAAACAGATTAATTTTCAACCAAATAGTTCAGATTGAAAGTGAATCACTTTTTAAGTTGAAAATTCTTGAAATTTCTATGAAAAGGTAGTTATAAACAATAAACAATTATCTAAATGAGAATTTTTCTTAGCTTGTATTAACTATTACATCACTTAGTAAAAAGTGGACAAAAATGTAAGAGTTCAGAAAAAACCGCAACTTTCTATTTCTATTCTAAGAGAAAATTTCTGAAAACAATGATAAATTGTTTAAACAATTTTCGTAACATTTTATTATGAGTATGAAGTTGTATTTCATATATTAGCAAATATTTGCATTAAAAAAACCTAAAACATCGTAATTAGCACCCACAAACCGCAATACTCATTTTTTCAGATATAGAGTTTCTTCAGGACCTTATATAACAGATTTATGATGGTGGCATATTGAAAATAATACATTATTCGTATCCTATAGCTCATTGTGAAGAGAAAAGTTGAGTTTACATACTTCCAGCTGATGGTAAATCTCTTTGTGTATTTTTTCTTGAGATAAAAATTCATAAAGTTGAAATGGCCAATTTTTTACTTCATTTGTTTATATGTTGTCGCTCATTGACTAAAGTTTGAAAATCTTAAACCAAAATTTGAGTTGAGCATTTATGAAAAAAACTTTGAAATCGGTTTAGAAAATTTCTACCTGTGGGCGATTATGAACAGTAAATTCCTTCTCTAGACGACTGTGGTCGATACGAGGGTACAATTTAGCTCAAATTTGGTCAACGCTTTCCTTAAACATTAAGGAACAACTTTGCCACTAGAAGTTGCCGCTCCGCGAAACTTCCCTGCAGACTTTTGTCCGATTAATGACACAATAAGTGAATGTTGCGAAAATAATATTTTCCGCTTTAGGCATTTATAAGTTGTTATAAGAATTCACATTTGTTTTGATTCTTCTTTTCATTTCAAATCGTGAAAAGTTTGAATTTTCTGGAATTAAGGGCACACTTAATAAATGTTAGTAGTAATCATTTTTGTTGAAGAAGTTTTTATTAAATTTTGCTCCTATGATCAGTCCATGAAAATTTAATAATTTCCTGAACAAATTACAAACTTAATGAATGATAGTAGCAACATTATTTTATTATTTACCTATATAAGTTTTTAAATTATATTATTCCAAAAGGAGCTATTCATAACATAATGAAATGAACTATTTAAAATAATTTTTTGAACAATTTATTGTAACTTTCGAAAGTATGAATATCCTAATAATCGCCAAATAGAGTAAGAGAATTTAAAAAGTTAAAATGATCTCCACCTTTCACTTGAAAAGTCAGAAGTTATTAAGTGAATGATTAACAATGTTTTAATAAACAATTATATTATTAAAATTATATGTTTTTATGTAACATCATCTCTTTTGATTTAAAATTCCACTATTTGAGTGGAAATTATTTTTTTTTAAATCTTATAAATTCGCGTTGGATGCAATAAATTGTTAAAAATTTTTAAAACTAGTACATTTGGTTGCATTCAGCCCCCTGACTCGTTCTGCTTCCCTGAGAAACTGAGGGAACCAGCAGTTCTAGGAAGGCTGAGAACGGGGTGACTGAACGCGAGAGTTTGGTCTATTACATTTTTTGCTAATAATCCATGTTTGTCAAATTCGACTATCTTCGAGCATAAAACTAAAATATTTTCCCAGTCAAAATCATTTATCTTATTTGCTAGAAACTTTTCTTTTCGTAGATTCTCTTTAGTCGGAATTCATCTTTCTTTTTGTACTTACATTTTTCGTTAACAATTTATATTTCTTAATAGAAAATGCAACTATTTGGCTAAGAAAAATGTTCCTGTGCCCGTTCTGTGGTCACTGCACTGAAATTTTCACGAAGCATTTGGAGCATCACGATCTTCATCGCAATCCTAGCAGACATAAGCATTGTGGTTTCAATGGTTGCAGAAGGCTTTTTAAAAAAGAAACGGCTTTAAAAGTGCATTTAATTAAAGGGCATAATATAAGAGCGCGTACAAATTTATATCTAAAAACATTCGAAAGTCTGAGAAATTTAAAGAGTTCGTTTGTTTGTAGTGTTTCAATCTGTGGAAAAGAATATTATGATTATCAGAGTTTTATTAAACACTTAAAAGAGCACATGAGAGTAAACGAAAATGTAAGTTGTCCTTTTAAAAACTGTGATAAAAAATACTGTAATGTTAGTTCTTTCACTAGTCATCTATCAAGATATCATAAAGGTTTTGCAAATATCAGCACGGAAGAAATAGCAGTGGCTGAGGGAACAGAAACAGAGCATCAACAAAGTATCAATCGTGATTACATTTGCGAAACTCAAAGTCCGCCGGTTTTAGATGATTTAGTCGAGGCTAGTGAAATAAGTAATAATTCTAAAACAAAATTTCAGATTGTTCATTTCGATTGAGACGTGAAAAACGACGCTTGAAGTAAAAAAAAAACAGAAAGCATAAATACAATGCAGTCATGATAATTTATGTATTTATAGGTTATATAATTATATGAATTCCCAGAAAAATACATACAAAATATTAAAAAATTATATATAATTATTTTCAATCACTTTTCCAAGAAATTTCATTTCAAATTGAATTTTTTGTAAAATATAATTTGGTCTTTGGAATTCACTAAAAATAAACTGTTATTAATATATGTGTTGTATTTTTTTTGCCTGAAATCAAAGTTACACAATTTGTTTATATCGTTGTGGATATTTTAATAATTATTTACTTAAGTTGCAAGAATTATTTTTTAATGTAATTTTGAATCGTGCTTCAAGTGCGGCCAATGAGCGGTCAGCCCTAACGCAAGCGCAGTAGCTTAGGGTGCCAACATTGACATTATTGGTCCACAGTACAAACCGGAAAAATAAATCAAATCAGCTGGCAGAAAAAAGTTGGGATATGAAAGCCTCAATAAGGTATTTTCACTTCAACCATCAGCTAACTTCACTCTGTTAAAGCTGAGGGGGAAAATGGATCAAAACTTTATTTCTGTAATATATTTGTAATTAATCATCATTATTATTATTTTATTATTTCATTAAATAATAATTTAAAAATAAAAACTATTTTTTAAGTACACTTATACAGAAAAAATTACCTTTCACGAAACTCCCAATGTTTCATGAAACTTTTCATCAGGCTAAAGTTTCATGCAAATTTACATCCCTACTCATCGCGAAAAACAAATTTCTGTTTTTATTATACAATTGTATTTACCTTATCTTTCATGTGTGACACTAGCCACTGCAAGATTAGATATCTAAGATACCTTTAAACTTCCGCAGAAAATCTAGTGGAAATTTGTTCGAACGACCAGGCATCAATTTCGATGCAGACGGTCACGACTTCTATTTAGTCGCTGGTAAATGAGAGGAAATAAAAAGTTAGGTAATTATTATTATAACTTACCTGCTTCTTAACATCTGTTTCACTCAAATAACGACCGACAAAATGATCTTGACAGGTGACTTACAGTTTGTAAACGACACTTCACGTTGCACTGGATGAGAAAAAACAGTGTCTAAATGATGCTTTTCCCCTAGATTCTCCGAATGAACCTGTGTGGTTCAAATTTGTTGCAACTCTATTGAACACCGATTTCAGTGTACATTGGAGGATCGGCGATTTTCTGTGTTGGCAAACTTTTTGCTTAATTTTCAGGTATGGTCAGGCTCCACCCGACTTAATTTTTTCTACTACTTTTCGGTCTATTTATGTATCAGATTGACAGTCAATTTAATACTAAATACTTCTCAAATTTTCAACCTTTATAGACAAATTACATGTCTTTGGAATCGGAACTATACATAGATTCCAAATATATTGCTTTTAAGTCACTGATCGCAAAATTACGAATTTTTTAATCTCACATTTTTGTCCCATTTTCTAACAAAGGACCCCTGAGGAAAGGGGTGGTCTGGCCAAGCTCGCAGGTACTGCTCTGAAAATAGGTCGTAGGGCAGCCAGGGCAGGGTACGCTGCCCTGGGCAAGAGCGTGCCGACCACTGCTATAGACGAGGATTTTGTCACAGAATGTGAAAAAGTGCACTTCGAAAATTTTGAGGGTTATCCCGTTTTGAACGCCAGCCATTCATTTACCTCAGAGATTTGTAAGGTCGATATGGATACGATTTTTTAAAAGTTTTGCTTATGGATTTAATTGTATTTCTGCACAGATAATAATTTCAAATAAATTAAATATAATTCTAGGGCACATTAGACCTGACAGTATTCGTGCTCGAGCGTTGCGGAAGTTTAACTTTAACGTTTAGTTACTTCATTTGGATAGGAATTTCACTGAAAGTTATTTTCAAACAAATTAAAACTGGGAGCCTTTTTCACATCTTTTCTCTGAACCTAAACATTTTTTGAACGTTCGAACTTTTTTATACATAAAATGTCGGTCTGATACTTTGATAAATGCAAGAGCATAGATTTCTGCTGCCTCTTGCATTTCTTAAAGCTTGAGGCCGATATTTCACGTATAAGAAAGTTCAAAATTCAAAAAATATCGAGGTTCAGAAAAAAATGTGAAAAAGGCTCCAAAATAAATGAATGAAGTACCTAAACGTACTTTATTGTACTCTAATAGACCGCGGAAAGAATGGTTAGAATGTGTGAATGAGACCCTACTTAGAAGAGACATAAGAAGTCACAGAAACACGAGAGCCTGCATGAAAAAATGCATGG
>NC_046657.1:107822145-107831488 GCF_010883055.1 Belonocnema kinseyi | reverse complement strand
CCCTCGAAAATTGATAGTACTTGTTTTTGAATCTATAACAGTCTGACCATAAAAAATTCGGAAATCAAAAATGTCACGATTTGCCCCGGTCTCCCCTATATATTTTTAGGAGTCACTTTTTGCATGAAAAATTGAATCGAATCATTCTTAAAAAGTAGGGTAAATTTGGCCAAGCCTATTTTTGATATAATAAACATTATTTCACTCTTGAAGCTCGATATTTAACAACAGTTTCGACTTGTCTCCAATTTTAATAATTGATATTGATATTAAAAACATACTTGGTCAAAGTTATCCTACTTTTGAAGAATAATTTCACGGTTTGTAGCGAGTATTTAATAATAAAAAAAAAAATAAGATTCTTATATTAAAAACGTCTTTTTCTAGTAGAATGAGAAATTGCAATCCAAATTTGTATTTGATATCAAGTATATTTCGAATTTATCTCCACCATATGTTTCGATTAAACGTTAAACTCTGAAAAACTCTGGAAAATTAAGAATTTTTATTCCTATGAATACGCGATTTTTCCTCCGTCTAAAAATCCCACAACCTTAACAGAAAAAGTGAAAATTCTATTCCTCTCAATCTACTTGGTAAAATTTCACGATAGCATTTATTTAACCTATGTTTTATTATTAAATATTTCTAAAACTTATAAATTCGAAAAATATTCAAATTTATATTTATTTACATTTTAATATTTCATTTAAACGTCTTAAAAAATGCATCAAAGAAATCTATTTACATGTGTGAATTAAAATAATTTTAACTCTAGAGAGGCGGACTTGAGTTGATAAAATTAAACTTTCAAAACTGATATCCCACATGAAGGAATTAAAACAGTTTATTATACATATTTTGTGAATGTAATAGAAGGAATTAAATAATCTCAAAATATGAACACTTTTGGGAAATAGAAGACATCTCTGTGAGGTAATCTTTCGGTAAAATTACAAGGAAGAAAACACGTTCTCTTTTAGGGAATAGAAACCTATGCGGCTGAGATTCAAAATATTGATCGATTTTTATCAACCTTTTTTTGATTTACTCAAGATAATATAACGATGCTAATGCAGTATATTAAAATTATATTAATGAATATTGTATAAAATTCGGATTTATCTCCGCCGTGTCTAATCTCAAACAATGGGCAGGTCTTGCAAGGCCAAAAAGTATATATCAATCGATCCAGAATTTCACGAAACATGCAAATCCGTTGAACGTCAGATAAGTATTTTTAGCAGATTTTTGCAACTTCCGTCAAGATTGGTAGTTACTTGCCTTCAATTTACTCCGTGCAGATACTTCCTTGACCTCTGTTTTTTAAATATTTATTGAAGAAAATTTGTTTAGATGGGTACATATATTTGTAGATGAAAAGTCAATAGATGTTATTAATGTTGTAAATTTGTGAAATAATCGTTGCGAGTCGAGAAATAATTCTTCAAAAGTAGGGTAACCGACAGGTTATTATTTGTATAATACCATTTTTTTATGAAAAAAGTGAATCCTAAAAGTATATATCAATCGATTCAGAATTTCACGAAACGTGCAAATCCGTTGAACGTCAGAGAAGTATTTTTGCCAAATTTTTGCAACTTCCGTCAAGATTGGTAGTTACTTGCCTTCAATGTATTCCGTGCAGATACTTCCTTGACCTCTGTTTTTCATATTTATTTAAGAAAAGTTGTTTATTATTACGAGCCGAGAAATAACTCCTCAAATTTCTCAAAATACTACAAAAAAGTGTTTTCTATTGAAATCTTACTCTCTAATTGCGAAATAATAATGACAGGCCCGGAAATTATTTTCGAAATGATCCCAATGAAATGTTTCGATTAGATGAAAATTCGAATGGAGCATTTTCAAAATTTCAAACTCTGACGTTCAACAAATTTGCACTTTTCTTGAAATTCTGAATCGAATAATATATACATTTAGGAGTCACTTTTTTCATAAAAAACGTTATTATAGTAACAAAAAAAGTAATGATTATTTCACAAATTTACAAAACAATAGGAATTTAATAATAGTTATGTAAAACCATTGATAATAATTATAAATAATAAATAAATATAACGAGGCTAATGCAGTACATTAAAATTTAATTAATGAATATTGTACAAGATTCTGATTTTTATCCGCTGTGTCTAATCTCAAACAATAGGAGGGTCTTGCGAGGCCAAAAACCGTCCTCTCGACAAACTTTCACCCGCTGCAAGGGTACCGTTTTCCAGACAATGCCTAAACCTGGCTGACGGTCCCCTGATTATTACTTTCTCGCAGGAAATTTTTTTCACACTTTTTTTTTACTATGTACCCTTTTTTCTGAAAATATGCCAACTGTGATTGGCTGTCGAGATTTTTTTTTCACTCAGAAGCTCCACCTTTTGGGGCTGCTTATCATATTTCTGTCTCTCTCGCACAGTAAACTCAGAATTCCCACGGGTGTCCCCAGCTCTCTTAAGGGCATGTGACACAGCTAAATACCTATATTACCGACCTCACTTTTTCAGTCCACTGAATGTTTTTTCGAACCTAAGAACTTTTTTTGTAAATAAAATATCGAGCTGAAACTTTGGAAGATGTATTAGAGTACAATAAAGTACGTTTAGGTACTGCATTTTGGTGGGAACTTCACTGAAAATTATTTTATCTTTTTTCTGAACCTCGACATTTTTTGAACGTTCCAACTTTTTTTATACTTAAAATAACGGTCTCAAACTTTAAGAAATGCAAGAGCCGAAAGAAAGCTACGTTAAAGTACAAAGCTTAATAATAATAGATGCAAAAAAAATATTTCAACAATCAATTCCAATGGCATCAGCCGGTAACGTTGTACACGAAAATACGAACCCTCTAGAGCCTCGTCTAGTGGCCGCCAGGTTTCGTATTTTCGTGTACAACGTTACCGGCTGATGCCGTTGGAATTGATTGTTAAAATATACTTTTTTACATCTTTTATTATTAAGCTTTGTAGTTAAACGTAGTTTTCTTTCGGCTCTTGCATTTATCAAAGTTTGAGACCGATATTTTATGTATAAAAAAAGTTCGAACGTTCAAAAAATGTTGAGGTTCAGAAAAAAGATGAAATAATTTTCAGTGAAGTTCCTACCAAAATACAGTACCTAAACGTACTTTATTGTACTCTAATACATTTTCCAAAGTTTCAGCTCGATATTTTATTTATAAAAAAAGTTCTTAGGTTTAAAAAGACATTCAGTGAACTGAAAAAGTGAGGTCGGTAATATAGGTATTTAGCTGTGTCACATGCCCTTAAGACGATCTAGGGGTACCGCAGCCCGGAGGAACTGGATTGCGCGAATCCTCCTCAGGTAGGCCGTGAGCCATAGCTTCACTGCGCTAAAACTCTTCAAGGGACGGATTAGGAGGATTAAATGCTCAACGATGAAGGGGTATCTTCTAAAACAGACTGATAAATACAGAAATACAGAAAAATAATACAGATCCATAATAACATAAGAATATTTATTTGTGTTCGTCCATCTACATCATTTCGAAGTAAATTCCAGAGCTCATGAGAATATATCTGAAAACATCTTATCACAGTAAAACAATTTAAAGTTGTAAAAAAAATTGCACTATTCTGTTTACATGACTTGTGAGAATATATCGAAATAAATTCCTATCGCATTCCAATTGATCTGAAGTTGGATAAAGTGAGGCTGATAAAAATTATGCATCGTTTGATAATTGTAGTTGTCAATTGTTTGCACCGTTTTTATCCAACTTCCGATAAGTAATATCCCTGAGATTAACATTTTTATACAATATATAAACACTTGTACGCAGCTCATGAGAATATATCTAAAAAAATTCTTATCAGTGTAAGAACTTAAAGTTGGTACAAAAAAGTTGAAAAAATTGCACTATTCTTTGTACACAGCTGATGAAAATACATATAAACAATTTTTCTATCGCAGTGAAAGTTTTTAAACTTGTAACAAACATTTTGAACTAGTTCTTGAGATATCTGCGATAGCCGATTTTCAAAAAGAGTTGATTAATTTTTTTTCATGTATAACCTTTGTAAAAATCAATTTTTTATTTTTCCGATGCACTAACATACACATTGCAAATTTGTTTATAGAAATAAGTTTTATGATTAAATGACAATATACTCACAATATGCAATATAAAAATTTCTAATTAAAATTACCTTAAACCTTAAAACTTTGCTTAAACTCTTTATTAATTTATGTTATTTGATTATAAGAATGAGAAATATACTTACATTTGTTTTTATAATCCTTGTACTTGACTAAAAATTGGATTACAGACAAAAGTCGTTTTATAAATATTTAAAATCCTTTAAAAAATCTCACACTGCTGCATTGAAACTTAAAATTTTAATATTTTGCAAATTTTATATTTATTTAAAAAAATTAACTTCTGTTCAAACTATATAAATTAAAAAACGCATTATTTTGCTATTTTCAGCATTTAAAGAAGGTTCTTTCAATGACATAATTTTATAATAAGAACATTTAAATATATTTGTTTAGAGAATTATTTTGACAATGTTTAGACCAAATTAAAGAAATTAATAATTGGTTAAAAACAAGATAATGAAAAGAATGCTTTCTTATGAATTCACAAGACCTAGATATTTTAGTCTGTAAGATATGTCAAAATAGTAATAAATTACAACATATTACTATTTTTCACACTATTATTAAATATAGTATTTTACATATGCTAGAACAATAACAAGTAGATTAAACAAAATAGGGGACTTTGATTTTCGAGAATATACCTGTTTTACACTTCGTTAAAATTTCAATATAAATTTTTTTTTCAATATAAATCAAAAAGTTTAAAGGGAATTTTAAAGAAATTTCTAAGCGAATTAATAAATGTCAAGGAATTTCTAATGATTTTAATCATTTTGATCTACACTGTAAAAGAATTCTATTAAATTTTCATCTCTCGTGGATATAAATAAAAGGACCCTCGTGTATCGGAGTAACTTTACGAATCTCTTGTGATATTCCAATTCGACCGATAATTTCACATGCGAAAATGTAAAAATCATTATGTGAAAGAATAAAATAAAATAAAATTGATCAGGGCGACAGGTTTCGAACACTCGAAAGCTCAAACTTCGTACAATTTCATGGAGATTAAAGAAACACAAGCCGGACACATTACCACTTACCTAAAACACATAAGATACTATGGGTATTTTTTTATGATTAAATATTCCGTAATGTAAAAGCAAAGATATCATAAACGTAGATGCGGTGCGGGCTTAGTTGCCCGCCATAAATATAGACGGCGCGTCCGGCAAAAAAAGTCACACCTTCGAGGCGCACTGATGGTAAACTTAGCTTGGACAAGAACCATTTGGATTGAAAGTAAATTGCCAATTAAAACATTTTTACATTTATAACTTTGCAAAACTTGGTTGTTTTAATCAATACCACAAATATAAGACAAAGAGTAATTTATATTACGGTTTCATATATTTTCCACTAATTCTAAAATTATTAATTATAATTTTCATTCTATATATTGTCTATATAAAGTTCTTTAATATTTTTTAGTTTATAAATATAATTATAATTCCAAGTGATAGGAAAATTGTTCTTTCGGTTTTTAGATGGTAAGACGACAGTTCCAAGCCAGATTACGTTTCGCATTGGCAAACAAAATTAGACGAACAGAATTTCAGTGGCACATTCATAAAAAATATCATATTCCATAAAATATATTTTAAAATAAACTTTAAATCATTATAATTGATACAGCTGACTCGAAATATATATATAATTATTGTTTAAGTTTTTCAGGAGTTTTAAATGCCTCAAAATCATCAAGATTTTTTTACAATTTGATAAATCTTTTTAAATTTTTGAAATATTTTCGACACTGTAAACTTCTCGAAATAACAAATCCTGAAACCTGAAAATCCCGAATTAAAAAATTCTAGAATAATGAAATTCTGGACAGTTCACAATATTATCGAATTTGAAAATTCCCGAATAATAAAACTCCAGGCCGAATGTTGTCTAATGATAAAATATACAAACTAGAAAATTCCCGAATTGCAGAAATTGAGAAAACAGTTATGTGGTCAATATTATTTATTTAATAAAAATACAATAATCAAATATTTTTATTATAGAAATTTGGTTTAATGTTTAATTTTTTTAAATTATTGTTCTAATTTAAAATAACAATAATTGTATGAAAATGTGATACAAACATAAATTTAAAACACGTGAGCTTCAAGTGAATTTTTAGAAACTTTAAACATTAAAAAAGTTTTTCCTCGGTACAAATAATTTATTATTCTATTAAAAAAAATTTTTAACTATTTTTTAATTGTTCAAATTAGAGAGTTGTCTAGCCCGAATATTGTATAATTCGGAAATTTTCTGTCGGCAATTCTTAAATTCGGTAAGATTGTAAATTATCGAGAATTGGGAAATTAAAAATAAAATTTCCACATCACTGTAAAAGTTCCGAAATTATAACATTGCAATGTTATAATTTCGGAATTTTTACAGTGATGTGGGAATTTTATTTTTCGGAAAAAACGACTGAAAAATCCCGAAAAATAAAATTCCTGACACTGTAAAATTCGTACATTAAAAAATAACCAATAATAAAATTCCCGAAATTATAAAAGTCCCGAAATATGAAAATCGAATTGGAAAATTCACGAAAAATAAAATAAATAAAATTCCAGACAATAAGATGTTACCGATCTTTAAAAATCCCCAATGAAAATGCCTGAATCCTAAAATATCCGAACGAGAAAATTCCTGAATTTAAACAATTTAAAAAATTGTTTATTAAATATTATTTATTTATTGAAAATACAATAATCGAACATATATTTCTGGGTGAAGAAATTTATTTGAAAATGTGCATAGTATTTGAAAAAAACATAAAAAAGTTCTGAAAAATCGAATTTTTTATTAATAAAAAAAATAATAATAAAAATAAATTTTGATATAAATCGTTGTTGAATTTAATCCTGCAAAGTTTGTTTCAAAAATGTTATTATGTAGGTACGAAGAAAATTTAGGCAGAACATTTTTTTCTTTCAAAGCACACGTGTTTTTTAATGTATTTTGTAATATAATTTTTATAAAATTATTATTCAGGTGCCGGAGATTTCATTTTTTGGGATTTTTCATTTATTCCTTTCAGAATTTTTGTCAGTGATCCCATATTTTTATACCTCCTCTTAAAATTATGTAATTTTTCAAAATAAACAGTCAACATTTGAGAACATTTCAAAATCATCAAAAGTATCTATTCTCTTTTAAATTATTTCTTTTCTTTTGAAATGTTTTGAAATATTTTTAAACATTCTCTTTGAGTTATGTACTTTTTCAAAATAAAAAAAAATTGTAAATCTACCCAGAAATTTTTATTGTTTTCCTAGTATTTCAAAATTCTTGAAGAGCTCCAAATTTTGTTCTTTTCTTTGTAACATTCAGAAACCTGCAGCTTATTTGATTTTTTTCTAAATTAATGCTTATTTAACTGTTCTTTAAGAATCAAAATGAAAAACTTCTACCTTCGAAATGCAAATAAAAAAATTAAACTACTATAATCGTAACATTCCAAGTTTAAATTTGTCACTCTGAAATTGTAACAATCCATTTTCAAATTGTTTACTATTGAAATTTTTTTTTTCATTTCCAAACCAAATAGATTAAAAATGGAATATTTTATACTGAAATAATACTTCAAAAAGATTTTGAAATTGCGTTCATTTAAAAAGCCATTAATTCGAACTTTACACTTGTGTCACTACTAAGGCTTTGCAATTAAATTAGTTCAAATTTTATCGTTAAATTATGTAAATTATATTATTTTGAACAGATCTAGAATCACCTTGTAAAATCAATCACTGTTTAGTTTTTAATACTCGAACTGCAGTTCAATTTTCAAATTTAATTTAATTTTCTGATTTGTCCCGGTCGCGAGTCTAGCTTAATATTTAAAACAACTTTCATTTTTTTTGAAATTTTAATTGTTCGGTTGTAACTTACGGGACAATAATTTTATTCTTTGAAAGATTTTCTACAAATCTTGTTGATAATTTCTAGATTCTCATAAAAAATGAGAAGGTATTAGTTTTTTTATAAAAAATAACTTTTTCGGATTTTATCAAATGTCGACGTTTCGAGGCCCCGTGAGTCAGAAAAACAAGTTTTCACGTCGGGGTCTGTTTGTCTGTCCGGCGTCGTCGTTGTTGTTGTCTGTATACCGGATAATTTTCGAAAGACTGGTCCGATTGGATTGGGCTTTGACACACTGCTCGAGGGACCAAAAGGAAAGATCGAGTTCGTTAAACAGCCATTTTTGATAAAAATCCAAAAAGTTGAAGCTTTTTCAAAATTTTTGAGACCACTTTTTTTTCAAAATTTGAAAATTTTATCGACAGCTATTGATGGTACAAAAAAATATGAATAATTTATCCTGATAACTTTTTTTGATAAAATCAAACTTACAAAAATTAAAGGATTTTCAAAATCAAAAAACCAAACGAAAATGGACATTTGAAGCAAAAATAGCTTGATGTGGAAAAAAGTCAAGAGGCGAAAAACGCTACTTTTCCAAGGCCCCATGATTACTTTATCACATTCTCATCCATAATGAGAAGAGTTTTATGCGAAAAATGATATTCGCGAATTTCATTAAATTTCTACGTTTTGTGGCTCCTTGAGTCAGAAAAACAAGTTTTTACATCGGTATCTGTCTGTCTCTCTGGCGTCTACGTCGTCGTTATTGTGGTTGTGGTTATCTGTATATCGGATAACTTTTGAAAGAATATTCGGATTGGATTGTGGTTTGACACACAGATTTTTTATTTTAAGAATTGTATGTAAAAATTGTATTATTTTTATTTTTATAACAAATATTTTTCTTCAATTAAATATTTGCAATAAAAGTGTTTCGAAGTGTTTCGTATAAATTTTTCCAGTTATTTTTACTTTAGTACAATTTACGTTTGCATCTCGGGCGAAGAAATCCATTCTATTCTTTGATAAATATTCTTTGTAAATAAATATTTTTCACAGAAAATTACCCTGAGTGACAGAACGAAATCGGAAACAATAAGAGTTAATTTTTTCAGGAACAAGCTTTTTGAACAAAAATGACCTTGAGTGAACCTTTAATATATATTTGTTAATTTTTACAAAAATCAGGCGTTATTTTCTTACACAAAAAATAATTTGTGGGGGGGGGGCAGATTATCAAAAAATAAATAAAACTTGAAGTTGTATGATTTTAATTTGTAACTAAATAATTTGAGAGGTTTCAATCTAAAATTATCGAATACTTTCCATTCAAA
>NC_046657.1:107818337-107822045 GCF_010883055.1 Belonocnema kinseyi | reverse complement strand
AAAAATCTCTATCCCATCCACACACTACTCCTTTCCCCTGCCGAGTGAGTCACGCCTACCCCGAAAGGGAAATGGCTTAATGGTGTAATAATAATAATAGATTTTCCAAAATTTCAGCTCGATATTTAATTTACAAAAAAATGTTCTGAGGTATAAAAAATATTTAGTTAACTGATAAAGTGAGGTGGGTAATATAGGTATTTGGCTGTGTCACATGCCCTTACGGTAGAGAGTATTTATATTATTAAAAAATCAGAGCAAAGGTTTAGGAAGATCTGCTCTTGTTGGAAAACAAGTGACAGAAAGCAGGGGGGGGGGGGGCTTTTTTGTTTTACTGTCGACCGCTGGTGCCATTCTACGGTCCCTAGTTCTGAATGCTTGGATGGCACCTGGCCACGGGTCAAAGAAAGAGACCAGCGATCGGCAGTAAAAAAAACGAGCCCTCCCTGCTTTCTGTATCTACTATCTGTATTAGAACTGAAGATAATATAGTTGCACATTTTTGTACTTTTAAGCAACAATTTTTTTTTTTAATTTCTCAATTGCAACTGGTTCACCAAAGGTTTTCCTCAAACTCATGAATTCTTTCAAATTTTTTCCATCGCCGCTTGTATAAGAAACAATGCTCTAAAGTTGACTGTTCTTAAATGTACCCAAAAATCCTTACTTTTTTTAAACATTTTTCAGTCTGCTAAGCACAAAAATTTTTCTTGCATAAACGTCTTCAAGCTCATTAACGTAGAACACTCTTAGCTTTTAAATGACTGTTGTTTTGTTGCGCTAGCATTTTTTTTGACTGAGTTGTTAAGCTTCAAAGGCAGATGCCTATAGTTTTCGCGCCGATAGTATATGCCTTTTTTGTTGTTGTAGTCATATTTCAGCTCGCTAAAAGCAATTGTTCCTCTAATGGAGTTTAACACGTAAAAATACAACTTCTTTTTCAAATTCACGTTGTGGTCCAATTTATTAAATCTTGGAGTAATTTTTTTCTCCGAGATTTCAAGATGGATTTTTTCAACTTTTCTTATTTCAGAAATATTATGTAACAATTTTACAGCAAAAAGACTTTTACAAAAATTTTAATATTAGCAGACTTATTGCACTCTGCTAAGTTTGTGTAAAGTGAAATTTGTATACAGAGTGTACTTTAAACCTTAGAATAAATATGGAAAAGATCAATATTTCACATAGGGTTCCAATTTAGTTTCTCGACCAATTAGATTTACTATAAACCAACAAGGTAAATAGAAATGAATCCTGCGTAAAATATTAATTCAAGATCCACGGTACGTAAAAAGGTGTCTAAGCCTTAATGGCGAGTGCAATAAACCGCACTGAGTCGAATTTATTCGGTGACTCCAAATAACAACTGACCCTAAAACTAAACGGTAGTGGCAGGCCAATAAGACCTCAACTTTCAAGTAATAAATTTGTAGGGTGGAAGTGTCTACTATTAACTATCTGTCCAAAAAATGGTCATCACTTAACTCGCATTGATACCTGTTTAAGTGTACTCCCACCATTGCTACCCCTTACTTGCTTTTACCCTCTATACCTTGAAATTAGTATCCATTGTACGTCTAATCCCTTTGTATTTGCAATTCTCATTCATAGAATGTCTATATATTACTCTAATTTGGAAAGCTTAGGATTTAAATTTGTTCTGTTTTGAAGACCTTTTAACTGAACATTGCAAGCTTTGCAAATTTGACCATTTTTAACGTATTAAACGTACGATCTTACTGCAATTTTTGGTCTATCAATCTGCAATCATTCGCCTGGGAACATCTTTTACATAAGAAATCATTGTACTATCAATGCTTTTAATTCGAAATTTCTTACATATTATTCACTTTTTTAACGCTTTCATTTTAAAATAAATTAACCTTATATGAATTTGAATTTCCAAATATTGTACAATTAGTCTGAAAATGATTATAGAAATAAATCATTGAAAGGTTAAGAATAACCATTATTGTAAATAGTGTTTGTAACCGAATATTTTAATTTTACGTATTTCCAGTGTTGTATTTCCCTACACTGTTCAATTATTGCAAATCTTGCTAAAAATAATATATCTTTGTTATATTCGAGTTTTCACTAAAACTTTTGATAAAATAATTGACAAAAAACAAAGAATAATTTTTTATTTTCCAATTTTAAAATAAATATCGGTAAACAACAAAACAAAAAAGTTCGAAGTTTCATGAATTGTACAGATCGAAGGTTCTAAAAAAATCCACGCTATAATTTTCAATTCTCTAATTTGAACAATAATTCACCTGATTGTTTTTTTTTAATTATGTCATTTTAAGCAATTTCAGTGAAAAGCATTAAAACTTGATAGATTACAATTTTTTAATTATCACTTTTTAAACTAGAAGTTCAATTCTTTTGATTTTAAATGGTCAAAAATTTATAATTGTTCAATCGTTATTTATACATCAAAATTTGTTCTAAAATATTTTTTTAAATTATTTTTTTAAAAGATCTTTTTAAATTTGTTATCATTTTTTAACTTCTTTTGAAACTTCTAAACAATTTTTTATATCATTCGAGTTTTCTCTAAAAATTTTATTATTATTATTATTATTTTTACACCATTAAGGCATTTCACTTTCGGGGTATGCGTGACTCAATCGATGGGGAAGGAAGTAATGTGAGGAATGGATATAAAATGGCTTAAGAGGGCTGGGGACATGAGCTTTTGTAAGGTCATCGTTGCACTCTATTTTCTTCGAAAGTACAATGAAAAATATGACTTTTATTTTTGCATTCAGAAAAGAATGCTCTATTTATATAGTGTTTTGAAATTGCAATAAACATTTCTTAAATTAACAATTAGCTTAGTCAAAGTTACCCTACTCGTAATGATTATTTCAGAAATTTACAACATTAATAACATCTATTGACTTTTCATCTACAAGTGTATGTACCTATCTAAACAATTTTTCTTAAATAAATATGAAAAAAAACAGAGTTTCAGAGGGCTGTGTACATGGGCTTTTGGGGACATGTCGTCTGGTGTAATTTCTCCGAAAGTATTGGGAAAAATATGACTTATGTGGTATGTCTGGATTAAGAAAATAACGAGCAATGTCTATGTTTAATCGAAAGTGAAATAATGCTTATTATATCAAAAATATGATTGGTCCAAGTTACCCTACTTTTGATCGCTAATTTCTCGGCTTGTAATGATTATTTCGAAAATTGTATATAAAGATGAACGTAGATAAAGTTTGATGAAAATATTAACATGTATAAAAGAATTATTGCTGTTAAATAAACACTAAAAAACATGCTTAAACGAAAAGCATTTTTGGGTTAAATTTAAGGCAAGTAACTACCGATCCTAGCGGTATCAATGCAATGCATACCCTTTACCTCACCCCGGAAAGTTTCATGGCCCGTAAGGTCACTATACCTACGCAAACTGGAATTCACATCTGGCACGATTTCCCAAGAAAACCTTCTTGGATTCATTTCTGAATTTTCTCTTTAGCCACCAATGAAATGAACTAAATTTTAAAGTTCCCAAGAAATATGCTAAAAATACTACTCTGACGTTCAACGGATTTGCGCGTTTCTTGAAATTCTGATTTGAATGGTAGGGGAGACCGGGGCAATTCGTGACAACGTGAAAAATTTGAAATAGGCGCCACAAAGACCCTTGTCAAATTAAAAATTCAAAAAAATTACTGTAGGTGG
>NC_046657.1:107817052-107818237 GCF_010883055.1 Belonocnema kinseyi | reverse complement strand
AAATAGCACTTATTCTTTTATTAAGAAATCACAACCAAAATTGTTAAAAAAAAGTTTTTAAAAGAGTTTTAAAAACCTTAAAAAAGGTCAGAGGTTTTAATAATTCTATATATGTGATAGAATCACTTTAAATATGAAATTAGTCTATACTTTTTCATGTTTGAGCTACAATTATTCCATTTTAGAGTTATAAATTACAGTCGTGAAAAACCAATAAAATGTTTTAATTAATTTATATATAAAACAAAAAACCTTTGTATAATTCAACCTAAATGCAGCTGCAAAAATTTAATTTGAAATGCATTGAATTCAAGGTATAGTTCAAAAAGAATACTGAAAGCAAACGATCGACTTTCAAAAGAAGCGAAAGAAAGTGACTCGCTGGATTGCAAATGAACATGGAAAATGGTGTATTTTCGCATTTTTAAATTTTTAATTCAAACTTTTTCGCCTTTTAACAATTTCGAACAATTCTGAAAATTCAAACAATAAGGCTGTATTCTGAAAATGAAGCAATTTTAACGTTAAAATTCAAGTTCCTAAACTGAAGGCCTAAAAATTTGCAAACTTTACAATTAGTTTTATGTAAATTGTATTGGTATCTTAAGAGTATAAATAGTTCTTAAATTAGTTATTAAATTTTCTGCAGTTTAGCTTTTTTACATACCTAGATATCGAAAAAGCCTACCCGATTTTTTCAAATTTTAATCACTTATTTTCTAAGAGAAAACCACCCCTGTTTACCAGTCACTGAAATGGATTAGAAAAAAAGGCCAAGACCCAAGAATAAAAATTGGATGTACAGCGAATTTGTAAATTTTTAATTGAGATTATCTTTAACTTTGTGATATCAAAAAATTCCATGCACATTTCTTTTTAATAATACTGTAGGAAAAAATCAACTAGATCGAGCGCCGAAATTATAATTAGAGCAAATTTTCTGTAATTCTATGGGGACGGCTGAAATATCCCGACAAATAAAATTCCCTGCTCGTAAAACTCTCTGTCCCAAAAAATACAATTCCAAAACTAATAAAATTCCTGAACAGTTTATAATATTAACGAATTTAAAAATTTCCAAATAATAAGACTATAATTTCACGATAAAAGAAAGAAAACAAAGGAAATTTAAACCCACAAACTAAAAATAACGCCGAGATTTTGAACCGGGGCCGGGGGGGGGGG
>NC_046657.1:107816446-107817007 GCF_010883055.1 Belonocnema kinseyi | reverse complement strand
AAGATATAGGCCTAAAATAAACACACAAGAAAAGATGTATATGTGTATATATATATATATATATATATATGTATGTGTGTATGTATGTATATGCACGTGTGTATTTTTGTGTGTGTATATGAATATGTGTGCATACTTATTCTTTCTAGTCGCGACGCCTACAATGAAATTTGTTGTAATGGTTCTTTTTTCTGTCAAAAATTATACTACCTGGCTCAAAACTGAATCATTTTCTTCAAAATCCGACAATTCTGTCAACATTCATCCTTCTCGTTTAAAAATTCTTTTTATTCGGTGGAAAATTCAATTTTTTTATTGGGGGGTACAAATGTCTGATTGAAAACTGATCTGTTTTAGTTGCTTGACATTTTCTTCTCAAGTGAAAATCTATCGATATTGTTGAAAATTCAACTGTTTTATCGAAAATACTATTTTTTTGGCTGTGATTCGGATATGAATATTTCTTGAAAATTAGTCTTTTTGGCCTTTTTTTAAAATTCTTTTTCTGGATCTACATTTTATATTTCTCCAATTCTGCACATTTGGAATTGAAATTTTCTT
>NC_046657.1:107804775-107816346 GCF_010883055.1 Belonocnema kinseyi | reverse complement strand
TATGGTCAGGAGTAGACTGTGAATCACATGGTAAACAAGGAGTAGGTCTCATTTTGAATGAAAGAGCAAAGCAGCATCTCGGAGACCATGTCTTCGTGTCTCTTAGACTGCTGTGGGCTAGAATGAAAGTAGGAATCAGAAGACTATTTATTATAGCATGCTACGCGCCAGTTGATAGTGATCCTAGAGAAGTAAAAGACGCCTTCTGGAACACGTTAAATGACACAATAAACATCTGCGAACATGAGGAAAGAATAATTCTACTAGGAGACATGAACGGTTGGGTGGGCATCCAAAATCAGGATACAGATAGAGTATTAGGTAATTTTGGGGATCCAAGAACAAACTATAACGGAGATAAATTAGTTGGTCTATGCTTAGAAAGGGGTCTGTTTAGTCGGGGTTGGAGAAAAAAGAGACCCAAGAAAGCAAAACAAACGCGAATCAAAATTGAGAACCTACAGAAACCGGATGTGCGCATAGATTTCCAAAATAAGATAATCGAAAGCATAGATAGGGCAACATGGGAGGACCGTATAAAAAACAAAGATTTAGAGGGCGCCTGGACAATGTTACGGGATATCCTTGTTAGATGCACGATCGAAGTGTGTGGTACCGCAGTTGTAGGAAGAATGTCTGGTGATGCGTGGTGGAATGATGAAATTCAGGCTGCCCAAAAAGCAAAAAGAGAAGCGTACAAGTGAACTTTGAACATCGCAGGTCTTAGCGATGAGGAAATAAGTAGACGTAGAAATGATTATAGACGCGAAAACAGGATACTTAAACGATTAGTTGAAGAAAGTAACGATACAATTAGAGCAGAAGAAGAGATAAAAATACAAAACGACTTTGAAGGAAGCAGGAAACTACTTTATAAAAAAATGAAAGGAAACAAAAGTACAGAAATTGTCAACATGAGAAATAGTAGGGGGGAAAGGGTATATGATGCAGATGGAATACTAGAGGCTTTCAGAGACTATTTTAGAAGACAATTCGGAGATGAAGCTATAGGACACCACAACTGCGATGTGGAACGCGATGCGTTGGAAAACTCAATTGAAAAAGTCTGTGTCACTGAGGTTAGGGATATAATTAAGAACTTGAAAAACGGTAAGGCTGCTTGGGTAGACGGTATTGACGCTGAAATGCTTAAACATGGTGGCGAGTACATACCACATAGAGTTTGCGAATTGATAAATTTATGTTTCGAGATGGGAGACGTCCCAGACGATTGGAAAGTAGCGATTATCGTACCAATATACAAGAGAAAGGGAGATAAAAGCGAGTGCAATAATTACAGAGGGATTAGCTTATTAAGCACCGTAAGTAAAATATATTCAAAAATACTTATTCGTAGGTTAATGAAAATAACAGAAACAAAGATTTGGGAGGTCCAAAGTGGGTTTATGCCAGGAAGGTCATGCATGGATCAAATATTTAGCTTAAGGCAAATAACAAAAAAAAGTTTGAGAGTAGGAAAAAAAGTTTTCTGTGCATTTGTTGACCTAGATAAAGCTTTTGACAAGGTAGATAGAAGTAAACTTCGGGAAGTTCTGAAAGAGTATGGAGTCAATGGATGGATCCTACAAGCTATAAAAACAATATATACAGGTAGCAAAGCGAGTGTAAGAGTGAATGGGAAACTGAGTGACTGTTTCGATATTATTCAAGGAGTTAGACAAGGATGTGTTATGTTAAGTTCTGTCATTAAAAATTTTTTAATTTTTATGAAAAATTACATTTCCTGTTATTGCAAAAAGTTGTAAAGTAGGCTACAACGAAAAAAACGAAATATTACGCAAAGAAAAATTGTAATCGATTAAAATTATTGATTTGAAAATTAGTCTATTGATATTCCTGTTAAAAGTTCGTGTATTTTACATTTACACACCGTCGCATAATTATAAATAATTAGGAAAAGAGAGCTTAAAATTTGGTTCTTCAACTTTTCTGAACTGCAGCTTATGAGGATGGCTTTTTCACAGAGTTTGAACTTGTTGGTTTAGCGCAGTGGTTGGCACTCCCGACTGCTAGACGATAGATTTAGGTATATAGATGTAGGTTCGATACCCCGTAGCGTTGGAAATTTTATTTGTAATATAATGTTCAAAATGTAATATATGTATTCATTCTAAACAGGACCGTTAATATTTATATTCGCAGTACTCGCAATAAATTAATATTTGTTTTTTAAATATCTTTTTTGTCATAGCCTTTAGACCTTAGATTATAGCAGTGTTGATACCCAGTGTTGGGCCGACAATGGCAGCCAAGCCCTGGCTGCCAAGTCAAGGCCATAGTTATCAATCCGGCAGTGGTGCGACGATAGCAGCCAGGTTTGATCCAATACTGATACTCAGTGTTGGGCCGACAATGGCAGCTAAACCTTGGCTGCCAAGTGCAAGCCATAGTTATCATTCCGTCATTGGCGCGATAATGGCAGCCGAGCTTCGGCAATATTTTTGCCGACTATGGACCAATGTTGAGCCGTATGTGACTTCGCACTTGGGAAATTGTCTATCACTTTTTTGCTTCATTAAAATAACACTAGAAGTCTTAAGACCTCGAGTTTCAAGGCTATTTGTTATATCACTAGGCTCAAATAAGCCCAAACCATGAATATCTAGTTTCACTAACTTTTCAGTCTTTTTGCCAAATGTTTGGTACGGTATATTCTGTGTTATGAAGAGTTCCTGGATTTTTTCATAATCTTCCGGCAGGTCCGTATATATCGTAATTCTTGAAGAACTCCTGTTCTTCTAAATTTCAGGTTCTCCTCATGTATGATATTTATCAGCATCACCAGATCATCAATTTCCTCTTCAATTATGATAGGGGGGTTCTTTTGCTTCTTGCTGTCCCTCTTGAAAGGGGACGCTGCAGCATCATCTTTGGAGTCTTTCGTAAGTTCAGTTTTGTCTTACTTTGGCGAGAAAATCCGAGTCCTCTGGCTTTGACGTTGAATAAGTATATGAAGAAAAAATGGTAGGTTAATGAAAAAGGTCTCATTTTAAAGGTGCAAATGTTGTACGTTAATGAGCCGAAAAGTAATATTCCAAAAAATTATTTGTAGCTTACAGATCTGAAAATCTGATGAAAAGAAAGGAAATTTGATAGCTTTTAAAAACAGAGAACTTTGAAGCATAGTTTTTTATAGAAAAATAATAGGGAAAATCTGAAAAAAATTTATGGTGGTACATTACACATTTCTGAAAAGATTGTCGTCAAAAAATTTACGAGATATAAATAATTGTTCGTTTTTTGTGAATAAATATGCGAGCGCACTATCTTCAGTTCTAATGAAGATAATGAAGTGATTTAAATTGTAGGTAGTTAGTTGAACGATCTGTAATAATTTACAATTTGAAGCAAGTATGTGCTTCTTGTTGTCTTCGTACAAATTACGATATTTGAAGTCAGTTTTTTATATAGGAAAGCAAGTGCGTGAGCCCAGCACGCTGCCGTTTTTTCAGGGGATCGGCATCGGTTTTCCTCAATATAGGAAAAGGGTTTGAAAGCCAGAGTGAGGCTCGGAGGCACAAATTGGGTAGGTTGGGTTAAGGAAAACCGAGGACGATCCCCTGAAAAAACGGCAGCATGCTGGGCTCTCGCACTTGCTTTCCTATATAAAAAACTGACTTCAAATATCGCAATTTGTACGAAGACAACAAGAAGCACATACTTTCTTCAAATTGTAAATTATTACAGATAGTTCAACTAACTACCTCCAATTTAAATCACTTTATTATCTTCATTAGAACTGAAGATAGTGCGGTCGCATATTTATTCACAAAAAACGAATAATTATTTATATTTTGTAAATGTTTCGACGGCAATATGTTCAGAAATGTTTAATGTACCACTATGAATTTGTTCACATTTTTCCTATTATTTTTTCAATAAAAACCTATGCTTCAAAGTTCACTGTTTTTAAAAGCTATCAAATTTTCTCACTTTGCATCGTATTTTCAGATCTGCAAGCTAGAAATAATTTTTTTAGAATATTACTTTTCGGCTTTATTAACGTACAACATTTGCCACTAACCTTCCGCCCAGACATTCGAAGAGACTCGAGCCACACTCCTTCGTCTCTTCGTTTTACTAGACCATCGTCCCCACTTCAGACTGCGTCGATTGAAGCGCCTTCCCACCATATGTAGCTTTCAAGTAGGCCATTTTTCTTTCGCATCGTCAATTCTGAATAATTTAATTATAAACTCGCCGATTGGAACAAATTTAGAGAAATAATATATCGAGAATTAGGCATAAATTTGCACATTAAGACTGTAGATGACGTAGATTGTAACGTTAAGAAGCTTACCAGTATTATCCTAAATGCCGCAAAAAATGCCATACATATAACTAAGCTGGGAAGTTATCACCAAAGTGTACAAGATTACATAAAACAACTTAAAAAAGATAACAATGCCCTACGGAAAATCGCTCAAAGGACAGCTAGTCATGAAATAAAAAAAATACATAATAAACTTTCAAATAAAATTAATAAAGAAACTTCTAAGTTCTTCAATTACAATTGGAATAATAAACTTGAAAGTCTTACAGTTAAAAATAATTCACTTTGGAAAATGGCTACCTACTTTATCAGAAAATCTAATATTAATCAAATTCCTACTTTGCATGGCAGGAGCGGACTTTCTTTTCCCAATATAGATCAAGAAGAAATCCTAGCAGAGCATTATGAGTCTGGCCATCATCTTACCGAATATATGGGAAACCTAATCAGTGATAAGCTTGTTAGCGATAACTACAGAGAAATTGCGCATGTACCTTCTGATATCAAAGCTGTAGACCTAACCTCTCCTAAAAAGATTAAAAAAGCGGTCATGAGAATAGGTTCTAGGAAGGCCCCGGGAAGGGATACTATTCAAAATATTTTGCTTAAAAATTTACCAAAAAAGGCTCTCGTTCAAATTATGTATGTCTTCAATACCTACTTAATACTTCCCTGAAATATGGAAAACTGCGAACATCACACCTTTTCACAAACCTGGAAAGGACAAGCTATTTACAGCAAGCTATCGACCAATTAGTCTACTTCCCACACTTGCAAAACTCTTTGAATGAATAATTTATAACAGAATGTTGAATTTTGAAACGCGAAATAATATCCTAATCTCAGAACAGTTTGGATATAGGAGAAACAGAATCACATTACAGCAACTAATTAAACTTATTAACTATATTAGCACTAATTTTAACAAAAATATATCAAGCGCCATGGTTCTATTGGGTCTTGAAAAATCCTTCGATACCGTGTGGCATAGAAGGCTAATTTATAAACTTCATAAACTTAAATTTACTACCTACTTAATTAAAATCATTGTAAACTATCTAAAAAATAGAAAGATTTTGTAGCAGTAAATGGTACCGCATCAAAAGAGCAAAGCATTAACGCAGGGGTTCCCAAGGCTCCATTTTGGGGCCGCTCCTTTTTCTATACCATATTAATGATATACCGACTCTAAAAGGGAATAGGATCTCATTATTTGCTGATGGTACATCACTTTATTCAGCTTCTTGGAGTCCCATAAAAGCTTTGAAAAAGCTGCAGGAAATTACGAATGCAGTATTAAAATATTTTCATAAGTGGAAGCTTAGTGTCAATATTGAGAAAACTGAACTTATCCTTTTTATAAGAAAATGTTATAATCACCGTGAAAAGAAAAGAAAAATAGAGTTTTCTGATTTTGAGATTCGTGGTCGAATCATTGAACGCCGAAATATGGCAAAATACTCGTACTTGAGTCTTATGCTACCTTATAAACTTAGCTACAATATTCACATTGATAATTCTATTAAAAAGGGACAAAAATTCAAGGCATGCTCTACTTCCTACTCCGTAGAAAAAGTAGTTTAAACCTTCAAAATAAAACTCTTCCATACACAATGATAATTAGACCCATGCTCTTATGTGCCGCCCCAGCTTGGATCAGAAAGAGCAATTCAAATCTACATAAACTTCAACGCTTTCAAAATAAAATTGTAAAAATGATAACTAATGCTTCTCCTAGAGCTAGAAATATTGATCTACATAAGCAACAAAAACTTCCACTTATATCATACTACATTAGTAAATTAACAAATGACTTTTTTAAAAATCAAATGAGCCTACCAGAACTCCAAAAGGACAAACCACTACAGAAGGATGATATACCTTTTAAAATGAAGTATATGATGCCCTATCACATACTTATGAAATAATAATTGCCTGCGTGATCAAAAATATAGCCTCAACGCCTTAACTACCTCTGTTTTGCTTGTACAGTTTATTAGATTTAAGATTTAGGTTTAAGAGGGCTGTGTACATGGGCTTTTGGAGACATGTCGTCTAGGTGTAATTTCTCCAAAAGTTGTGAAAAATATGACTTATGTGGTATGTCTGGGTTCGGGAAATAATAAGCTATGGATATGTGTTATCAAAAGTGAAATAATGTATATTATATTAAAAATATTATTGGTCAAAGTTACCTTACTTTTGAAGGCCAATTTCTCGGTTTGTAATGATTATGTCGAAAATTGTATTTCGCAGAAACTTAGATAAAGTCTTTCTGAAAAGATTAACATGTATGAAAGAATTATTGCTTTTAAATAAAGGCTAAAAACATGCATAAACGAAAAGCATTTTTGGGTTAAATTTAAGGCAAGTACCTACCGATCCTAGCGGCCAAATGCTAGAGAGAGAGCGCACGCCCACGCTGTTGTCCTCAATACAATGCATACCCTTTACCTTAGCCCGGAAAGTTGCAGGGCCCGTAAGGTCACTATACCTACGCAAACTGGAATTCACATCTGGCACCATTCTCAAGAAAACCGTCTTGGTTTCATTTCTGAATTTTCTCTTTGGCACCAATGAAATTAACCAAATTTTAAAGTTCCCAAAAAATATGCTAAAAATACTACTCTGACGCTCAACGAATTTGGGCGTTTCTTGAAATTCTGCGTCGAATGATATATACTTTTAGGAGTCACTTTTCGCACGAAAAGTTGAATGTAATAATTGTTCCAAATTAGGGTAACTTTGAGCAAGCCTATTTTTGATATAATAAACATTATTTCACTTTTGATAACACATACACATAGTTCGTTATTTCCCGAATCCAGGCATGCCACATAAGTCATATTTTTCACAATACTTTCGGAAAAATTATGCCTGAACGACGTGTATCGAAAAGCATAACAATCCAATCTAAGCAAAATACATCATTTATAATTGTGAACAATGCTTTCATATAAAATAGTCGTAAGAAGTGAAAATAAAGTTTAACATTTTGAAGCATATCATGGAGATAGTTTCGAAATATACTGAAATATTGCTTTTAACAACGTCACTCCCAAGGAGAAAAGAAGGAAGTAACGATCCTCCCAAAAGGATTAGGAGGGACGAAAAGTCACTGCCTGAAAAGAAACTTTTTTAAATATTCGAAGGACTCACAGTCCCTATGAGATCAAATATAGGGTATAATATAGGCGCTTATTCTCAACCTCATAGCGTACTTTTTCGCGCACGAGGGGTAACAGATTCAAGATAATTTCAGAAAAATTGGAAATAATTCAAATAACAGAAATTTAAAGGTATTGAGAAAAATTATATTTCATTCATAAACATTCAAACTACATTTAAAAGAGCAATCAGGTGATTTGAAAACAATTTACAAATATGGAAAAAGTAGTAATTCAATTGGGTATAATTAAGTGAATTTAGGAGAATTCAAAAGAAATTAAAAGAACTGAATAGGATTTACGATGATTTAATAAGATTTCAGGGCCAATTCCAAATGCATTGTTCCAAATATTTAAATATCTCTTCAGATCGTTACAAACAATTCCGTGAAATCCATAAAAAATTTTAAACTCTATAAAATTATTAAAACCCTTGGAAATCCGTTGAAATTGTTCACATATGTTGAAAAAGAAATGGAATATTTAAAAATATTATAAAATATTGAAATTATATTTTACGACTGCATGGAAAATGTATTGAAGTACATTGATATTTGTTAAATCCCTCAAAATCTAAGTAAAAAGCTGGTGAAAATGTCTTTGAAGTTTATAAAATACACGAAAATCTTGAAAATTTCTTCAAATTATTGTAATCTCTTTCAAAGTTTTCGGGGTCTTTATAAATTTATAAATTTTAAACAAATCTTTAAAAATATTTGTAAGATTCAAGATAATTCAAAAATGGGTATAGACATGAAATGGATTGTGATTAACCACGAATTAATGTATTGAATAAAAAGTGACTAATGTTATTTTTTACATCATCCTTATATATATATATATATTGTTTCTTTTTGAAGTCAACTTTGTTTTACGATTACTGTTTCAACTGATAATCAGCTCGTTCACCTGACGCACGCCAATTTATGTCCGATTGAATTAAATATGATAATTTCAAACTGCACATTTCATTTGTTAAAATGTACTAAGGAAACTTTTGGAGGTACCTTTTTCGAACCACCCTATTATGTATACAATCCATTATTCATAATTTTAGTATAAATAAATTCTATAAATTTCAAACAATTCGTCAGCCTAACGCAGCAATGTTTGACACATAAAATGTTAGTCACAACAAATTGCTCCTTGTGATGATTATTTCTAAAATTTATATAATTAATAGGCTAGATCCTTTACAAAAAACGCACGGAAACGTCCGCAGGCAGCTTACCAGTACATAATCAGTACAAGGCAGCATTGTGAAGCGTTACCAGCCAGTAATGGCCGCGTATAGATGCCGTTTTCTAGTAGAATGAGAAATTTCAATCCAAATTTGTATTTGATATCAATTATATTTCGAAATTATCTCCACCATATGTTTCGAACAGACGAAAATTGAAAAAGAGGATTTTCAACGTCTCGAACTTTATTTTGACTCCTCACGGTTAGTTAATGAAAAAATATTGTTAACAATTATTACTTGTGCGGTATGCTTGGATTCGTAAAAGAGTCACTAACCCGGTAATAATCGTTACATTCAGAAAAATTAAGCATTTCTATTACTATGAATACGCAATTTTTCCTCCGTCTAAAAATCCTCCAACGGTAACAGAAAAAGTGAAATCCTATTCCTCTCAATCGACTTAGTAAAATTTAACTAAAGTATATATTTAACCTATGTTTTATTAATAAATCTTTCTAAACTTATAAATTTCGAAAAATATTCAAATTTATATTTATTTACATTTTAATAATTTATTTAAACGTCTTAAAAAATTCTTAAAAGAAATCTATTTAAATGTGCGAAATAAAATAATTTTAACTCTAGAGAGGCGGACTTGAATTGTTTAAATTTTCAAATCATGTATTCCACATGAAGGAATTAAAACAATTTATTACACATATTTTGTGAACTTATTAGAAAGAATTAAATAATCTCGAAATCTGAGCACTTTTGGGGAATAGAAGACATCTCTGTGAGGTTATCTGTCGATACAATTGCAAGAAAAAAAACACGTGCCCTTTTGGGGAATAGGAACCTATGCGGCTGAGATTGAAAATATTGACCGATTTTTATCAACCTTTTTTTTGATTTACTCAGTATAATATAACGATGCTAATGCAGTATATTAAAATTTTATTAATTAATATTGTACAAAATTCGGATTTTTCTCCGCTGTGTCTAATCTCAAACAATGAGAAGGTCTCGCGAGGCAAGGTGACGGTCTCCTGATGATGACTTTCTCCCAGGTAATTTTTTTCAAAATTTTTTTACTACGTACCCTTTTTTTCTGAAAATATTCCAACTATGATTGGCTGTCAAAATTTTTTTGTCACTAACAAGCTCCACCCTTTTGGGCGTGCATATCATATTTCTGTCTTTCTCGCACACTCAACTCAGAGTTTCCGCGCTAGAACACAGCCCTCTTAAGATTCTTGGATAAAGTTCCGAATAGGTGAACGTGACGATTTCCTTCACACTGCGTATACTTATGTATTTTGACGCGCTGATTACGAAAATGATAGTGAAAATTGGCGACTAGGCCATAAAAATCGTGTTCTTTTCGTTTTCGAGTGTTAACCGTCCCACAGTGTCAGCAACCCATCTTATACGCGTAATTGAACCGGTTTTTTAAGTTTTTTCTGGTTCCAGTCACAGGGGTGCCTTTTCGCCCCCAGGACTCGTGGGAAAAGGGGCAGGGGTGTGACCTAAGTTTTTTCTGGTTCCAGTCACAGGGGTGCCTTCCCGCCCCCCATGGCACGTTGGAAGGGGGGTCGTATCTGAACTAAGTTATTTTTGTGACCAGTCATTGGGATACCGGGGTTTTTTGCGTTTATCTCAGCCAATACATAAATTTTCGCGAAACGTTTCTATAAAAGTTGTAGATCTTATCGAAATACACATTTCTTATATGATACAGTTTTTTTACGAGTAATAGTTTCCGAGAAAATCACAGATATATCTGATGAAATGTAACAAATTTCAATGCAATTAGCGACAGGTCTTTCTCCACCATCCGCGCTCATGGTACTTAAGGGCGTGTGTTTCTTGCATGCAATATTAACAAGACAGAGACATTGTCGTTGTCATCAGAGGTGTAATCGAATCCTTGTCTGAAGAATCCATCCTTGGGGAACTTCAGACTAAAGTTCCTTCCGTTAAGGAAGTCCATCGCATGAGGAAGAAAGACAAAATCTAGCCCCTAGTTGTCGTCCATCTGGACCCTTCTGCTCCTTCAGCGAAATCTATTTTCGACATTAAACATGTCGCTGGCCTTAGCGTTAAAGTTGAAGCCAAAAGGAAATCAAACCTCATCCCTCAATGCCGTCGCTGCCTCAAATTTTTCCACACGGCAAACTACTGCCATGCTCCCTAGTCTTGCGCCTTCTGCGCACGTAGCCACGCCACTGCTTCCGGAACCTTTCGCAACCAAAAAGATGCTACTCCTTCATGTGCCAATTGTAAAGGCCCGCACTGGGCCACCTACCGCGGATGCCCTAAAGTTCCACAAAAACCTGGATTCAAGTCACCTTTAAATCGCCAACACCCTAAACCCAATCCTACTGCCAACCCTCCTCCCCTTCCTAAAACTCGTATTGCTACCATTCCCGCCTCCTCTCAAAGGTCCTTCGCGAACGTAGTCTCGGCGCGTCCTCTATCGCAAGTTAAAAATCAGATTCAATACCCTCCCATCACCGACCCCCTACAAAATCCACAACTACAGCAGCTTTTTCGAAACTTCCTCTCTTCCTTCGCAGCTGCCCTTCAGTTCCCAAACCCCGGTCGTTCATAAAGATAAATTAACTATCCTTACCTGGAATGCTAACAGCATTTCCGTTTCCAAAAGATTATAACTAATTCAATTCCTTAATGATAAATCCATCGATGTTGCCTGTATCACCGAAACCCATCTAAATTCTGAAAAGAAACTCTACATTTCTGGCTACTCTGTATACAGAAAAGACCGTTCTTCGTCCAAAGGCGGTGGCGTGGCGCTTCTGGTTCGTAACGCCCCACAGTGGGGTGAAATCGGAAAACGAGGTTCAAAATGACATTTAGAACGCAATTATGCACCGATTTTAGAATTTTTTTTTTTGAAAAATTCAGAA
>NC_046657.1:107802891-107804675 GCF_010883055.1 Belonocnema kinseyi | reverse complement strand
AAGTCGCGTAAGATAGGAACCAAAAAATGATGTAACAAAAATTAAATGTAACTGAAATATGAACAATAAAAAATATTGAAAAAAAAAAAAAAGCGCAAATCAGTTCTCTCTAATCTTGGTTACCAAATTGTATTCTAAATTGTGCATTTGACTAATAAATGTAAGTCGAGTACCATTTGGGTGACTCGAATAGTTTTTAAAAACTTATACGTCTATTATTCGGCTTATGTAAAATATATTGTTTCTTTTTGAAGTCAACTTTGTTTTACGATTACTGTTTCAACTGATAATCAGCTCGTTCACCTGACGCACACCATTTTATGTCCTTTTTCAAATCACCCTATTATGTATACAATCCATTATTCATAATTTTAGTACAAATAAATTCTATAACTTTTAAACAATTCGCTAGCCTAACGCAGCAATGTTGCACAAATAAAATGTTAATTACAACAAATTACGCCTTGTGATGATTGCGAAAAATATTTATATTTATTTACATTTTAATAATTTATTTAAACGTCTTAAAAAATGCATCAAAGAAATATATTTAAACGTGTGAATTAACCCTTTCCGGCATACATTTTTCAGGGAAACGAGTTTTCATGAAAATTGGTACATAAGAGTTTTTGGGGTCACTGATTACGAATCTGAACTCAGATTTTGAACATTCAAAATGGCGGGTCCAATATGGAGGCTAACATTTGGCATATTTTTTTATTTTTTCTGAAAATTGTTATATGGGGGTTTTTGGGATCACTGATCACGAATCTGAACTCAGATTTAAAAAATTCAAAATGGTGGTACCAATATGGCGACTTAAATTTTTAACATTTTTGGATTTCTTTTAGAATTGGTATGCAGGGGGTTTTTGGAGTCGCTAATCACAAATTCGAACTCAGATTTAAAAAATTCAAAATGGCGGATCCAATATGGCGGCCAAAATTTTTATTTTTTTAAATTGGTGTACAGGGGTTTTTGTTATCTCTGATCACGAATCTGAACTTAGATTTTGAACATTCAAAATGGCGGGCCAAAATTCAAAATATTTCTAAATTGTTTTTTTAAAGTTGGCACAGGCAGGAGGTCGCTGATCTTGAATCCGTATTCAAAATGACAAATATTTAGAATATTAAGGTTTGAAAAAATATACACCTACTCACCTAAAACATGGATTAGTTCCAATTTTCTGAATTTTCAAAATCTAAATTCAGATTCGTGATCAGTGACTCTAAAAATCCTTGCACAGTAATTTTTTTTTTTAATCCGGAAAACTTTATTATTTGGACCGTCATATTGTATCCATCATTTTGGATTTTCAAAGTCTGATTTCAGATTCGTGATCAGCGACCCCGAAAACCTCTGTATACCAATTTTCAGAAAAAAATCCAAAAATATTCCAAGTTTCGGGCGCCATCTTGGATCCACATTTTAAATTTCTAAAATCTGAGTTCATATTCGTGATCACTGACCCCAAAACCCCCTGTATACCAATTTTCAGATAAAATCCACAAATATTCCCAATTTCGACAGCCATATTGGATCCGCCATTTTGAATTTTCAAAATCTGAGTCCAGTTTCGTATTCAGCGATCCCAAAAACCCTTAAGCATCCATTTTCATAAGGATACAATGGAAACTTTTTTTCAATAATGAATTTTTTCAACAAAAAAGGCTTTTTTCATATTTGTTTATACAGTCTGTCAAGTTAAAGCGTGGGTGGCTTTACTCGCAGTCGGTAAGGTGTATCGACATGATTTTGGTGTCAAAATATTAAGAAGAGCT
>NC_046657.1:107795735-107802791 GCF_010883055.1 Belonocnema kinseyi | reverse complement strand
AGTGACAATTCATCCAAATCCCAGCATCAACTCACTCGCAAATTATTCGAGTAAACCTTCCGACCGTTTTAGAAGGCCCTGCCTTCTAGTCTCGCCGTCCTACTTTTAACTTACCCATCTTTCTTTCTCCGTGTTTCGCTTCATGCGCGAGTGTCCCTGCAGTACCACTGTTTGGACCACCAAACTTCGCTGTCCCCTCTTCTTCTTTTAACTTGGTTTATAACCTTCAAGGTTGGCAACCAAAAGGGGAAGGGGTTTTTAGTCGGTAGGCGCACTGGGCGAATCCGACACTACCCACTTTTCTTGGGTGTCTTTTAGAAGATTCCCCCTCCTTGGCCACTCAAACAAAAAAAAAAAAAAAAAAAAAAATGCATGCAATATTATTTTCGAGATTTTCCTCTCTTGAGTCCTCGTCAAGATGGAAGAAACATATAATATTTTTAGTTTATTTAAGATTCTCCAAGAAAGGGAAACAACTCTTCAGTGGTTGCGACAAATCGAATTAATTCCGTCTGAACGATTTTGCTCAAAACATAAGAAGAAGATGACTCTTGTGGAGTCTGAAAATGTTTGCCGATCCTTCCTTTGTTATAAAATACACAAATACGGATATGTTATAAATACACAAATATGAATGGAGAATGCTGATTGTTTTTTTTTTCATACAAATCGAGATATCACTAATTTTCTTGGAAACTATCACTCGTAGAAAAAATGTGTATTTTTGTACGATCTACAACTTTTATTGGAAACATTTTGCGAGATTTTGCATATTAGCTGAGATAAACACAAAAAACCATATTTTTTATGGTTTTTTCGCAATTTCACCATGAAAATCGCCGAGTCGCCAATTTTCACTGTCAATTTCGTAATCAGCGCGTCAAAATACATAAGTGTACGCAGTGTGAAGTAAATCGTCACGTTAACCTATTCGGAACTGCACCCAAGAAATTCTGTACAAAGTCATATTTTGTATTTACTTATTACGAACAATAAAGATTTTATTAAAACGAAAACACACCGTCAATTCGTTCTGACTTTTCGTTTACAATCGTTCAGTACAGATATCATACATAGCCCCTAAAGCTAGTGGTAAAGCCGTGAAAAAAGCTGGCAAAGCCCAGAACAACGTCGCTAAGACTGACAAGAAGAAGCGTAAGAGAAAGGAAAGCTACGCTATCTATATCTACAAAGTTTTGAAACAGGTCCACCCAGATACAGGAGTCTCCGCAGCAAGGCAATGAGCATCATAAACAGCTTCACCAACGATCCAGACTGCAGTCAGGCTTATTCTTCCTGGTGAATTAGCCAAGCACACTGTTTCTGAAGGCACGAAGGCTGTAACAAAGTACACCAGCTCTAAATAATTTATGTTTTACATTTTGATGACCAGAACAATCGGCCCTTTTCAGGGCCAACATGTTTTCTAACGCAGGTGTACTTTTTTGTTCGAGCTGCTTTTACTGCAACTTTCACGGGGTAAATGACACTTAAGAAATGTGTTCGTTAGAGGTCTACGAAAATAATTAAATACCCTAAATAAATACTAGAGTGGTACAAAAAAAGCGACTGTTTAAATTTTCATGGGCGAATGGAAATTCGGGCGCTCGTCTTTTCCTCCACGGCTACCTGCCTAACCTTCCCCTTCCACTGCACAACGACACTACCCCTTACTGGATCTTAAGTTGCTTCAGGCAATCAATTTTCTATTTTTTTTACGTTGGTAGAGCTGTTGAAAATATAAGAAAAAACCGCATTTTTCGAAAATTATTGAAAGAGAATGTTATTTAAAATAATGATAACTTGATAATCGCTGGGTGATGTTATTGATCCTCAAAACTAAGTTTGATAGAAATTGTTGATGTACATTGTTGGCTTTAGAGTTTAGAGTCAGGTGAATCGAAAACAATTGAGTTGTTTCAAACGTTTTGGCACATCATGGCGATCCTTACCAGTGGGTTTTCTTAAATCTGTGAAAAGTACATGATTTCTTGCAGGTATGCTCTTTTACAATTGAAAGTACTATTCTTCAAAAAAATCGTTTAACGAAGAAGAACTAACGAAAAAAGAATTAAAATGTAGTAGGAAAATCCTGTAACAAAATTTATAAACAAATTTTTTTTAAGTTTTCAGAAAACACTGCAGTCAAAGAACTCTTTTAAAATTATTTGTTTAGCGATGTATGTTAAATCCCACTTTTTATATTGAAACCCTTAAACACAGCTTTTTGTGTATGAGAGAAATATTGTTAATTAATGAATTTTTCTGGTATGATGAGGAATTATATCTGTGAAAGTGAAATTTTTTCTCTTGAAAGTCGCTCTGTAATAAAAATACAAAATTAAAAAAAAAACTTTGTACCTAAATAATTATTCAAATATTTTTCAAAACTTTTCTTTTCCTTATATCAAGAAAAAGTTGATGCCAATTTTGTTCACATTAGTATTTATAGTATTCATAGTAGTATTTATTTAACTACAATGTTGTTTATAATTTCATATTTTTACTACAGGGTAATTTTTAAAGGGACTGCAATGTTTTCTGACAACTTTAAACAAATTTGTTACAAAATTGTACTACTACATTCTAATCTTTTTTCATCAATGTTGTATTTCGTTAAAATACATTCTTTTAATAATACTGAATGATTTATCAATAGTTATTAATAATATATAATTAAATATAAATGTTAAGTTAAATAATGTAAATAAATTAAAAACTGAGATATTAACCATAAAATAACACTTCCAATTGTAAAACTGCGTACCTACAAGATGTTATGTACCTTTCACAGATTGATTAAGACTCACTGGTGAGGGCCACCATTGTGGGCCGAAGCGTGTGAAACAACTTCATTGATATCAATTCAACTGACCCTAAAGCGAACAACGTACATCAACAATTTCTACAATATAATAACTTCTTGAAACACTTAAGTTTTTTAACTTAAATTAATTATTATCTCACTAAAATTTAAAAGTGGATCAAAAGAGAAAATTTGTAGAAAACCTGCAACATACGAGAATGACTGTAGGGGAATATTTTTAAGAATAATAATAACTTGCTCAAACACTTAGTTTTGTTAACTTCAATCAATTATAATCCACGATAACTTGAAAAGTGGAAAATTGTATTTATTGTTTTTATTTATTTATTATTTATAATTGTATTGCATGTATAATTAACCAAAAGTAGAAAATTGTTTAATTTTTTGTCCATAAAATGTTCATATATCATATTTATACATTATTAGATTGGAAATAATCTAATTTTGTACATTTAAATGATGTTCTTGGACATACTGATATTCTTTAAATAGGAATAGATATAAGTTGGAAGACAAAGGGTTTATCTCCACAAGGGACGTAGCATCGAGGGCTTGGAGCAACTTCGAATGCAGTGAGGTGTAGTGTCGCTGCACACTGGAAGGGGAAGGGTACGCAGGTAGCTGTGGAGGAAATGACGACTGTCCGGAAATTCGTACCTGCCTCGCAACTAATCCGCCCTTCCTTTCTGTTATTATTATGTTTTTCTGGGCGATTTCCATTTCATCGCGGTGTACCTGCTCGTCTTACACTCTCCACTCGACTTCTCCTCTAGTCCCTGACTGAGCGAGATTGCTATGCCGGGCTTTGCCAACGGGGGCCCTTTTGTCCTAATGAGGCTTAAAATGCCATACATAAAAATGTTTTGGTTTTGCAATCAGCAAATTGAAAATATTATATTCAGAATCTATGTTTTTTTTTTGCGATTCCAGCGATATGTAACTTGCAATTAAAATATTGAACTTACACTAAGTTATGGCAGATATTAGTTTGTTTTGACCCTGACTAGATAGCATTATGGAATTTTCCGTAGAATAGTTGAAAATGCATCAGATTATTTGGTAGAAAATTCGCCTGTTGACAACTCATCCGGTGGAAGTGATACTCTTATATTTTCCATATTATAATCTACTATAGTAAGTATATTCATATTAATTCTATTCCCTGGAAAGTGAAGTTTAATTTCCTTTTTATAAATTGCCCTTGTGCTTAATACACTAGTGTGGCCCTTATTTTTCAAAATCCTTTTTTTTCAACCCCTAGTTCTGTTCGATTGTCCAAGAATCGACCATCATTTTTAATATTTTATAATTATTGTGTATGTCTATATGTGTATGTGTATACTAAATAACTTATATTGTGTATTGTTTTGTTAAGGATTCCTCTTTCTGGTTTAAAAATCCAAGTACTTGGTTTCAAGTATAATATTCTTCTAGGCATTTGGGTAAAAATCCGTATATTCTATTAAATTGTCAACAGGCGAATTTTCTACCAAATAAACTGATGCATTTTCAACTATTCTACGGAAAATTCCATAATGCTATCTAGTCAGGGTAAAAACAAACTAATATCTGCCATACCTTAGTCTAATTTCAATATTTTAATTGCAAGTTACATATCGTTGGAATCACAAAGAAACATATATTCCAAATATAATATTTTTAATTTGCTGATTGCAAAACTATAACATTATTATGTATTACATTTCATGCCTCATTAGGACAAAGGGGCCCCCCAGTGGCAAAGTCCGGCACAGCAATCTCGCTCAGTCAGGGACGTGAGGAGAAGTCGAGTGGAGAGGGTAAGACGAGCAGGTATACCGCGATGAAATGGATACTGCCCGTTTTTCTAGCTAGACACCTACACTCTAAAACTTTATTACTTAAGAGTTATTAGTCGCCATAAAGGCTTCACCTGTGAACCGTTGCTACCCCTCAACTTGTCTTTACCTTTACACAGTATATCTCGCTTTGGATTAGAGCAGTGGTCGGCAAACTTTTTGCTAAATTTTCAGGCATGGTCAGGCTCCACCCGACTTAATTTTTTCTACTACTTTTGGGTCTATTCATGTACCTTAGTGTGAGTGAGCTTACTCCAGCAAGGGTCTTTTGTCCACAGGCATGTTAAATTAAGGAAATTTGAAAACTTTTGATTTTTCAACTAGCTATTTGAAAATAGCATTATCAGCATCTACGAATTTTTCTGATTCCAATGATATATTACTTGACTTAAAAAGTTAAAAATTTGAAGGAGTTTAATATCAAGAAACATCAACTTTACAGTCAATGTAATACTTCTCAAATTTTCAACCTTTATCGACAAATTTCATGTCTTTGGAATCGGAACAGTACGTAGATTCAAAATATATTACTTTTAAGTCACTGATTGCAAAATCACAAATTTTTTAATCTCTCATTTTTTTCCCATTTTCTAACAAAGGGCCCCCTGAGGAAAGGAGTGGTCTGGCTAAGCTCGCAGGCACTGCCCTGAAAGTAGGTCGTATGACAGCCAGGGCAGGGAACCCTGCCCTCGGCAAGAGCATGCCGACCACTGGATTAGAGGCGGATATTACCTGAGACCTTAAAATTAGTATCCATTGTACTTATAATCATTTTGTATTCGCAATGCTCATTCTTAGAATGACTCTATATTACTCTAATTTGGAAAGGTAATTATTTAAATTTATTCTCTTTTGAAGACCTTTAAACTGAACATTGAAAACTTGGCGAATTTTACCATTTATAATGTTTTAAAAGTACGATCTGACTATGCAATTTTTGATGTATCAATCTGCAATCATTCGTACAGGAGCATTTTCAATAATTTTAAAATGATTGAACTATCAATGCTTTTAATTTGAAGTATCTGACAAATTATTTACTTTTTTAAAGTTTTAATTTTAAAAGTGCATTTAAAAAATAAACAATTTCACACATCATCTGCGATAATGATAAATTAGGCTTCTTCAAACGAATTCGCAGATATGGCCTTATCAAATCGGAACACAACATTTTCACAAATTTACGACGGCTCCGAGATTCACCATTGCTTTTTAAAGAATAAAAAATGACTGCATTGATGCCTGCTTGATCCAGCATACCATGAAACAATCGTAAAGGCCATTTTTTTGTAATACAAGCAACTAAATAATGTTTACACGTCAGTCTAAGGTATCGGTGCCGCCTTTAGTTATGTTATAAAAAACAACTACTTCTAAAGTTATAATTGTTTAATTTTTATTTATTCTTCCAAATTTGTTTTTGTTTTAAACTCTTTTTATGTATTTTGTAAAAAAATAAGTTGTAAAACAAAAATATAAATGAAAACTTCCCCAGAAATCTTAAGAAAATTTTATGATTAACTTCAAACTTTAAAAATCCTTAATCAATCCTGCAAAATAAAAATAAAATTCCTTAAAAGTTTCTCATTTTTGTTTAAAATTTTGGAAACCTTTCGAAGTCTTCTGAAATATTCTGTTAAAATTAATTCATCATCAGGAGACCGTCACCTTGGGTCAGGCATTGTCTTGAAACCGCTACCCTTGCGAGACCTTCCCATTGTTTGAGATTAAACACAGCGGAGAAAAATCCGAATTTTACACAATATTAATTAATAAAATTATAATATACTTAATTAGCATCGTTATATTATTCTGAGGAAATCAAAAGAAGGTTGATAAAAATTGGTCAATATTTTCAATCTCAACCGCATAGGTTCCTATTCTCCAAAAGGGAACGTGTTTTCTTCCTTGTGATTGTACCGACAGATAACCTCACAGAGATTTCTTCTATTCTCCAAAAGTGTTCAGATTTCGCGATTATTTAATTCCTTCTAATAAGTTCATAAAATATGTGTAATAAATTGTTTTAAATCCTTCATGTGGAATATAAGATTTGACAATTTAATTTAATCAATTCAAGTCCGCCTCTCTAGAGTTAAAATTATTGTAACCCTTTGCGGCATGGTGGGAATACCGTATTCCCACCTTTTTTCATATCATTTTTTGCGATTTCAGAGTAGTTTTTATTGGATTTTACACAGGTTTTTTATAGTTTCATGCTCGCAGGATGATAGAAAATTGAAATTTTTGTGCGAAGGGTCTAAATTTTTAAAATAATTTGTTAATACTTACAGTCTGTCAAGTTAAAGCGTGGGTGGCTTTACTCGCAGTCGGTAAGGTGTATCGACATGATTTTGGTGTCAACATATTAAGAAGAGCTCCCTCTTTCAT
>NC_046657.1:107794433-107795635 GCF_010883055.1 Belonocnema kinseyi | reverse complement strand
CTACGAGAGATACGCGAGCCGATCACCTTCGCCTCCTCGTATTTTATATGTCCAGTGTATGCACCTTGGAAAATAAATCTCCTGCAATCGGCTAAGTTCAACCTGAATCACGTACTCACAAGAAAGTCTGAGGAAGCAATCCAATCGATCGAATCATCTGATCTAATCTCGATCTGCTTGAAGAGAAGAGCCCTTCTTTTCCTTTAAAGCTTGGACTGCTGCAAGAACCATTTCGGATGCAGGAGGATGAGTTGCCTTCGCAGTGACACGAGGTTTCTTTGTTTTCGGAGTAGCAGCCTTCTTAGGTGTTGCCACTGCCGCTGGTGTAACTGGAGATTCAACTTTGTCAGTCATTTTATTCACGATGTTCTCTTGACGATCTCAAAGAACCTAATTCACAATGTCAATGCAAAAAAAAAAAAAAAAAAAAGGGGGTAGGGATGAGGGGGCCCCAACCATCGCCCCCTCTCGTGAGATCCAATGCACGGGAGTGGGCGGCTGGCGTGGCTTCGCCGCGCCAGTCGCGCGCTCGCGATGTATGATCTCCCCGAAGAATAATCGGACTGGAAGAAGTTGTTGTGTGTTACCCGTTTGGGCATTGTTACACAATCTGAGAGAAATTTGACATAACTTGAATTAAGAGTGACGTTAATTATATGTGGGAAAAAAGCCCGCAAGCGGGAAAAAACCATAAGATCTGATAATTTATTTTATGAGAGAAAAGTAAAGAAGAAGAGTGGGAAGGGGTAGAGGGGTCGAAGAATGAAATTCTTTGTTAGACTTATTTCATGAGGAAGTCTTTTGGCATCGCGTGCTTGCGAAGCAGATCAAAATCATATTTCCCGAGAGAGGAGATATGTTTACAAGGTGATAATGATGCTGATTCATAGAATTTAGTGGCGGCTTCTTTGATATATTCTGAAATATAAGGTAATTGAAATTCTCTGTGAAGGACAGAGTTCTTGGTATATCTAGGGGTTTTAGTGATGCGCCTGAGAAATTTATTTTGTATAATCTGGATGTGATTGATGTTACTTTTTGACGCACCACCCCAAATTGTACAGGCGTAGATTATGATTGGTCGGATAAACATTTTGTAGACTAGGATTCCATAATCAGGTTTAAGACTGGAGTGTCTATTAATAATAGGGCTTAAACGCGAGATAACCCCAAGAGCTTTCCCTTTAATTTCATGGATATGC
>NC_046657.1:107790004-107794333 GCF_010883055.1 Belonocnema kinseyi | reverse complement strand
GTTTATTGCGAGTGTGGATAAGGTCTTCAATCTCAGGGCTGAGAGGTGGATCGTATTTGCTAATGGTAGTTTGAGGAACTGAGCTGTGAATGGCAGTTTTTACGCTCGAGGTGAGATTGGTTATGGCATCGTCAATGTGGGAAGTGTTTGTCATTGAAGGTTCAAAGTTAACATGTGTTACTAGGGCCATGTTGAATGCTTGCCAATTTGCTTTTGCGAAATTATAGCGAGGTGCAACAGGGGCTTTTTCACAATTGGTGAAAAGACTTAGAAGGACAGGACGATGATCTGAGTCAAGCTCATCTATAGTGAAAATTTCGTGGCTGTAAAAGTTACTTTTGGAAATTGCAAAGTCAATAAGGTCAGATTTATGTTTGGTGTTGTGAGGGAAAAAAGTATGCGAGTCTGGTGCTAAGATTGAAAGATTCTTATGATTTATAAATTCAAATAGTTGTTTACTGATTTTGTTAGTTGTTCTGCTATTACAGGCTAAGTGTTTAGCATTTAGATCACCTGCAGCAATTACCGAGGGAGCTAGTTTGAATATTTTTCTGTAGTCATTTTGTAGAAATTCGCGAGAGGGAGTCTGATAGAGCGAGACTATAGCATATGGATTCCCGTGAATTTTTATTTGTATGGCAGTAGCTTCTAGGGCTTCAAGTTCAGGAATTATTAGTTCATGGTGTTCAATATTTTCTTGAATTAAGATCGCGGTACCTCTATTTGTGTTATTCCTGTATAATTTATAATCATGACTAGTGTCTTTTTTTAAGAATACCCTGAGCATTCCAAAAAATTATTTTTAAAATGTTATTATTGTAGGTGGCCATTTTCGATAGCAAGCGATAGTATATTATTTATGATCTCTGCGTTTGAATTTATAGCTTCGGTAATGTTAATTTTTCCTCCCATAATATCAGAGGTTAAGGTTGTAGCTCTTTTTAGTAGTTTTACTAAATTTACTTTGATATCCTCAGAGGGAGTATTTTTAATTGGAGTTGGAGTAATTTTATTTTGTTGGCCTGGAATTTTCTTGGCGAGAGGTATTTTAGCGCGAGTGCTATTAATTTTGGGTGGCTGTTTAGTGTGAGATTTGATCTATGTGCTTCTGAAGAAGAGGCGACTACAGAGCTGTAGAGTGGTAATTTTTTCTGTGGCTGGACACTGACTTGGGTGCATTCACGTATATGATTATCTTTTTGAGTGGTCTGAGCAGATGGTTTATTAGGTACCATTTCTTTACGCGTATTGTTAGTTTTTTGTTTATTATTTGTGGGTTTCCTGGCAGCTGTTTTAAAGGCAGGACAGCCTCTGTAATTAGCGAGATGGTCCCCTACACAGTTCGCGCAAGTAGCCGGCGATTCAGGATTCTTTTTGCATGTAGAACTCTGATGCGCGCCACCGCACTTCACACAGCGTGGAGTGGCGTGGCACACGTCAGAGACATGGTGGAACCTTTGGCACTTAAAGCACTGGGAGGTTTCCTTAGGTTTTACGTAGGGCTCGATCTTTATTTTTATAAAAGCAAGAGACTTCAAATTGAGAAGCTCTTTTGCTTGAGGTGTATTTGGCAGCGTTACCAGAAGCATTGGTAAGGCTTTTTTAGTTTGTCGGCTCCTCATTCGAGCAACCGACGTAATTGTGAACTCTTCCTCTTTTAATTCGGAGAGAACTGAATCTTCTGGGAACGCGATGGGGATATTTCGTATCACAAGTTTAATGGGTGGAGAGTCAATACTTTTATATAAGTAATACTGAAAGCCTTGAAGCTCTAGGTTGGAGATAATTTTTCTATATTCTTCCAGGTATGAAACTCGGATAGAATAGATGTCAGACCCGAGATTGTAAACTATCGGCTTAAACTCGGTGGAATCTTTTAACAGTTTGTGCAAAACTGTATAGGGGTGGTTACCCTCGTCCACAATAACATTAATGGGTGGTATTTTTCCCGGCCGTGTAGTCTTAACCGGGTTAGGATTTTTATTATTAGGGACTGCGTTTGAGTCTGGTAGGTCCCTACTCACGATAGACGTTCGCGACGTCTTACTACTTCCTTTGATTGAGGTGGCCGAGGATCGGCCACGGCTGGCGCTGTCCGATGCGTTTTCGAACGATTTGGCGAGCTTTCGCTTTTTACTTTTGGAGGTGACGATGGAAAAGTTGTCGTCAGTATCCATCATGGTTAACGCCACTTTGGTGGCACTGCTGCTTCCTGCTGGGCAGGAAGCTATGTTTGAGCTGTTTGACGAAAATGTTTGACATTAGTGAATACTAATGCCATCTCTTAGAATTTTCAGGTACTTATCAGACTGCCTAGTATTACGCTCACCACAATTCAGTCTTTGGCTGCAAAGACTAATAGTGGTCGGCACGTTCTGGACAAGGTCAGGATAGCCTGACTGGTCTGACTTGTATTTTTCTCAATAAAGAGAGGACCGCAGCCATGCTGTTGGCTGATATTTCAGACTCACTTATGCAGAAGCTGCCTGTGCATGTAACACGTTTCCCCGCAATTGCAGGGCAGTGTCAGAGAATATGAGTGGAAATCTCATTACCCTTTCCGCACAGACGACAGAGGGGACTTTCTTCAAGCCCTATCTTATGTCTGATACAGCAGGTTTCCATGTCCTATAAACATTTCTGTTAGGACTTTGACTTCAATCCTCCCGAGCTTAAGTATTTCTTTCGCTCGATGCCAGAGACCGCACCCCACTCATTCTGATGTTCCTCGGTCAGCCAACTGTTAATATCTTCAGTGAGCAACCTACTGGAAATACCTACAATTGGCTCAGCTCCAATAAAGTTTCCCTTTGCTGATAGCTTTGCTAGCCTGTCCGATATATTATTGTCCCTGATGTCTCTTTGTCCAGGGATTCAGAGCAAAGTGACTCGGTTTTCGGTCGCTAGCTTATTACCTGTCCGATATATTATTGTCCCTGATGTCTCTTTGTCCAGGGATTCAGAGCAAAGTGACTCGGTTTTCGGTCGCTAGCTTATTCAGTGCCTCAAAGCACCCTCTTACTAGCAGCGACGTGGTCGTTGTTCCACTCAGAGCCATGATAGCAGTCCTGCTATCTGAGCAGAAGCGAATGTTCCTTTTTGCGCCATACTCCATTGCCTTATAGGTGCACTGGAGCAAGGAACTTGTAGAACTGTAGCGTAGGACCCCATAGCAATTGCGAAGACCATTCCGTTCCTTCTACGATATACATCTGCTCAGATCAAATACCTGTTGTTATGTCAATTAATAACTTAGTAAGCCTTTCGTACAATGAGACTGAATTTTATGATTATAAGCGCGCCGATTGGCCCAAGTTTAGAAGTGCAATTAATAAAAACCTAGAACTTATGCCTAGTCTTAAGGCTATATGTGATATAAATAGGAACGTTGATCAGCTTACCAGTGTTGTTAAAGATGCCGTAGAAGTAGCTATACCTAAACGAAAATTTCAAAACTTTCATATTAATTTGCCACATTTTATTAAGCAACTTAAAAAAGATAGGAATGCCTTACGTAAGATCTATCAAAGGACATCTAATGATGAAATTAGAAAAATATTTAACAGATTAGCGAATAAAATAAAAAAAGACATAACTAAATTTTACAACGGCAACTGGGATAATAAACTTGTGTCTCTCACTGTTAGGGACAATTCTCTATGGAAAATGGCTAAATGCCTCGTGAGGAAAAATAATATTAATAAGATTCCCACACTGCACGGTAAAAGTGGACTAGTTGTATCAGATTTTTAAAAAGCAGAAGTGCTTGCAGATCAATACGAATTGGTTCATTTTCTTACAAAGGATTTTGGTGATATTAACACTGGGAGGCTGGTCAACATTAGGTATAAAGAAATTGCGAACTCTACACATGATTTAAAGATAGTTGAACTAGCAACGCCCAGAGAAATTAAAAAAGCTGTTTTGAGAACAGGCTCAAGAAAGGCACCGTGTCATGATGGGATCCAGAATATTTTGCTCAAAATTATCGCCCTATAAGTTTACTGCCAACTCTAGCCAAGGTTCTTGAACACATAATTTATAATAGACTTTTGACATTTGAATTCACAAATAAAATATTAATTCCAGAGCAGTTCGGATTCAGACAAAATAGAAGCACGGTTCAACAACTAATTAGGTTAGTAAATACTGTTAGTACTAATTTCAACAAAAATTTGACTACTGTCATGGTTCTCCTTGACCTGGAAAATCTAAAGACTTCTGTCACACAAGGTTCTATTCTTGGCCCGCTGTTCTTCCTATACTACATTAATGATATACCAGCGTTGCAAGGAGTATTGCGATCATTATTTGCCGACGACACAGCTT
>NC_046657.1:107783890-107789904 GCF_010883055.1 Belonocnema kinseyi | reverse complement strand
TTGGTTGCAAATTATCTGGGAGTTTTACTGCATCAAAAACTAATATTTAATGAGCACGTTGCACGCTCACTTAAAAAAGCTCAGAAAATTCTGGGCATCATGTACTGCCTCCTGTGCAGAAAGAGTAAATTAAGTATTAAAAATTAATTATTACTTTACAAAATGATTATCAGACCAGTTCTTCTATATGCGGCTTCCGTCTGGAGTAGTGCATCAAACAATACTATCTTAAGGCTACAATGCTTTCAAAATAAATGTTTAAGAATAATCACTAATGCCTCCCTCAGAGACAGGAATATTGATTTGCATAAGAAGTTTAACCTTCCTCTTATCTCGGACCATATTTATAGATTAACGAAAAAATTTTATGAAAACCAGATGAGCTTAGAAGAGCTTTAAGAAGCAAAACCTATCAGTAAAGAAGAAATGCCTTTTAAAATGAAATATAGGATGCCATATCATCTGTTAATTGATAAACAGCCTCAGCGTCGTAGGTTCTCGTTAACTAGTCTTATAATTATTGTTAAACTAGGATAAGGCCAAAACTTAACAAATGGGCTTTTTGAATACATTTTTTACCCAAACTCAAATATTACTATAAGCTACATGAATGTTGGCAGCAAATATTAATTTTAAATTTACGATAATGAACGGATAGGGTTAAAGTTTCTTGTAGAGAAATAGGTACCTACAGTATTGAAGACTATTGTACATATTAGCATTATCTTTCTGTACAAAAATATTAAAGAACAAATAAAGATTTTTACAATTCAACAATTTTATGTATTATTTACAAAGACATGTAGTAGCTTTAGAAAAATATTTCGAAAAAAGGCAACTCAAAATTAATGCTGAAAAGATTGAATTGATAGTATTTACGAAAAGAAAGTACAAAGGCACACCCTTAGTTCTAAGCATGTTTAATCATGACGTTGAAATTAGCAAATCCGTTAGTTACTTAGGCCTACACCTAGATAAATCTCTTAAGTTCGGATAACAAGTCACAGAGGCATGTAAGAAAGGATACAAATCCATACGTATGCTCTACCCATTATTGTGTAAAGGTAATGGCTTAAGCTAAAATAATAAATTAATAATCTATAAAACAATAATAAGACCCATAATGTTATACGCAGCTCCCGTCTGGAGTAGCACCTGTACATCTAACTACGATAAGTTACAAAGGCTTCAAAATAAAAGCCTGAAAATGACAGACGATTCCAAAACAATTAAGGAATTACATAAGAAGTTCTCTATTAAATATATTAAAGACCAAGTTTATATGTTAACAAAAAACTTCTACGAAAAACAATTGAATGATATTGAGTCAATTAGAAATATCTCAATAATAAATAGTGAAACTGCGCATTTCAAAATAAAACACAAACTCCCTCATCATATCTTGCTGTAAGGTAGGATTTGAATAATGAAGTATCCTCTTCATTAATGTAAATAGTGTACAGTTCTTTTTAGGTTAAGTTCCACCAATATTTAGCAGGTTTTGTTTAAATTTTCTCCTGAATATTATCTTATTACATAAGTGCAATATCACTTGACACATGCGAAACATTATTATTACAATCTAATATTAAAGTAGCCTTATTCCGAGAAGGATAGATACTACAAATTAAAATCCTCATTTGTATACACCATATATGTGAAATACTTGATCAATAAATGCTTTTATCAAAATGAAAAAATGATTTTATGTATTACTTCCTCAGACTTTCTTGTGAGTACATCGTGTGTTTCAAAAAATCTAAAAATGTCTGGTCGTGGTAAAGGTCGTGCAAAGGGTGAAAAGTCAAAGACTCGCTCTAGCAAAGCTGGACTTCAGTTCCCCGTTGGTAGACTCCATCGTCTCCTTCGCAAAGGAAATTATGCTGAGAGAATAGGTGCAGGGGCTCCAGTTTACCTGGCAGCTGTCATGGAATATTTTGCCGCTGAAAGTTCTGGAATTGGCTGGTAATGCCGCTCGTGACAACAAGAAATCGAGGATCATCCCTCGTCATTTGCAATTGGCCATAAGAAACGACGAGGAATTGAACAAGCTTCTCTCTGGTGTCACCATCGCTCAAGGTGGAGTTCTGCCCAACATTCAGGCTGTTCTCTTGCCCAAGTAGACTCAAAAGAAGGCTTAACTTTCAAATACACCGACTGCTTCTACAATTGGCCCTTCTTAGGGCCATTAAAAGTTTTAACGTTGGAATGGTATTTAGTTCTTTACATGTTCGTGTTAAAGTTTTATTAGTTTTGTAATATTTAAAAAGGCAGGCACTCAAAAACATGTTAGCTTTTCATATAACATTTTATAAATTTGTTTAATTTGCCTTTTTTGAAAAATTCTGACATAAACACACATGCGTGGCCCAAACAATGACATTTGAAAAATTTCCACGTGTTCATAAAAAATAATTTTTAATGCAAAATATCGAAGTTTCAAAAATGTGTACTACAGATCGTTAAAACAAAAACTAATGCAAACTTTATTTAAAAATTACAAAATGTTTAGTCGTTAACCATTTCATTACAACTGTTTTAACACTCAACTTCTTCAGAATGTTAATTACATAGTATCTAATTTTGAAGAAAGAATGGAAAGTGTAACGTTAAACATGAAAATACAATGATAATATTTATTAATACTACTTTTAAACAATAAATTTTCGCTAGATTTGATAATGTTATAAATTATTTAGGCCCATTCAACAATTTGTATAAACTCTTAATAATCAAAAATTGGTTATTATGGATTTAAAAATGGATTGTTTTTAATATCATGACTTATTTTAATTTACTTTATTTTATGTCATAACTCTGTTCGTGAGCTGATACAAACTACCTAGTTCCTTTTTGCACTCAGTGAAGTGAAATTATTGTTGTTCTCACCTCATTTCATCCATATTTCAGTAAGTTATAAACACATTTATCATACTGTGATTTACATTAATGTAAACATGTTATGATATAATCTTCTGACTAGACTATTTCACTGAAACTTAAAATATAATTTGTGGACTTTTTTTACAGATAATCGCATCAGTTCCTAAAAAAGAGCAGATGGCCAAATCCGCCAAAGAATATTATTATTATCTTGTTGCGAAAAAATGTTGTAAAAACGACCGTTTTTTATGTACCAACTGAAGATACCTTAGAGAATCAAAAATTCCTTGATGCAAGGTGGAATACTGTTTTAAAAGTGCAAGTGACACTCAAAGAATACAAGACTGTCTTAGGCTTAAGCGCATTCTATCATTTCAAAAAATTAGACAATTATCGTGTTATTGTTGGGCAAACTTCGAAGTCTACGCTGCATGAACTCACAATTTTCCCTTGCAGACTCGAAATATATTTTAAGCACCTTACAACACATACGTTTAAAAGCGATGTGTACTACGAAAGGGATTTTGAAGATTAATTAAAAAAGTAGTATGATATTAGTATTAGTTTTATCGATGTTGATAAGAATATACGCAGAATAAACGTTTTTGACCATAAAAATTATTTTTCCATTGATTTAAAACTTTGATAACTTATTTAAATCCTACTCCTTTTAATTCTTAGTTCATATTGAAGATATATTATCTGTAAAGCCTCTTAACTAACTTACTGATCGTACATGTCCCATCCACTACCTAAAAGAAGAATTTTATCCAAAATTCTAATTCACATATTTTCTAACTTGTGACATATATAAAAAGAAAACTTCAACAGACAAATCCATTCCAAAAAACATCGGGCCCCAATATGCATTATGGACATGGTGACTATTTGATATTACTTTAATTCTTTATGTGATGGTAATAATAATAATATTATTATAACCATTATACAATAATATGACGCCGGCTCGAACGATGGTATTGACTCTACATGTTTTACCGAGATTTCCTCACTTCAGCGTGACGCAGCAGACGACATCAGAATTATTCTCGTAACCTCGGTGAAACTTTCGCCGAATATGTTTAATTTTTAACAGTTGCAAGTCTTACCTGCAGCAAATTTTAACTTTTGTCTATGATTGTTTTAAATCTCCCAGGTGGAAATGTCGGTAGTGTGCTGGAGGCCACCATCGGCGCAGTACTGCCCCAGTGCAGACAGCCGGTGGTTTGCCCAGTACTGGCAGAACGTTGGCTGCACGATCGGAGCGGTACTATGCCAGTAGTACAAAAATAGACCTTAAAAAAAACAAGTCTATAAATGTTGTCAGGGTTATTTGAAATGTGGTGAAATCGACTATAACCTAAGAGAAAAATAAAATATTGTACCGATTCTTACTACAGGCCCAGTACCGTGCCATTTTCGAAACAGGCGTTATGCCAGTACCGAAACTCAGTACCCCGTCAAACGTTGGTAATTTACGGGTTTATTATTGGCGAGATACTGATTTGGTATACTGCTTAAGTACCGACTACAATGCTCTCCCGTGTGTCGGTACAGTAGCGGTTTGGTAGTGGCGTAGTACCGGAATCTGAACTATGGTTAAATCCATCTTTCAGTACTTATGCCGTGGGTTGGATAGGTACAGGTTCAGTACTGGCAGAATACAAACTTCGGTTGCCTTTTATCAACCGCCAACAGCATTATGCCATGCGTTGGCTCGGTATAGATTGGATACTGGTAAAGTAAAAACTTCGATAATCGGTCATCTAACGGCTACAGTATTAGGTCGTGCCTTGGCTCGGTGCATATTTAATACTAGCAGAGTACAAACTTTAACCACTGGCTATCTACCGGCCTCATTATTATTACGTTCGTTGGCTCGGTACAGGGTCAACACTGGCAAAACACAAAAGTCAATTGCCGGTTATCTACCGGCAAGATCATTATGTCGTGCATTGGCTCGATACAGGCTGAGTACTGGCAGAAGTGTTTCTGCGATAATTCTGATAGATAAGGACTTCTTTGAGCAGTGTTCTCTGTTGGACTTGAAACGTGAAGTCACCCAGGGAGAAATTTACCACCGGTACAATACCACGCCAGTACCGTCGGTCGGGGTTCGGTATTGGCGCGGTACTGTTAGAATACTGACAGGACCCTGTCTTTATTCCGGTAAACCCCCTAATGATAACAATGTTCTGTACTGACTTGCAGTATTTAGCCAGTACTGGGCTAGCACTTACGTTTGGTACTACTGCAATACCCTCTGTTGGTACTGGATCAACCAATACTGCAAACTCGGCGAGGTACTGACCTGTATTACTGGGCCAGTACTGAAGTTCACTACTGCAGAATAGTACAGGGCAGGTACTGGTCAAGCTCCAAGTAATAACGAAGGCATCCCAGGTAGAAATACCCCACCAGCCCAGTACTGGCCTAGTACCACCTGTCGGAGCTCTAGTACTGGCTGGATTCACTGGGACAGTACTTGCTTGAAATGATTGGCGGTACTGGCCTGTCAGTACTGGCGCAGTACTGAGACAGTACTAACAAACCGCTGGCGTACGAAAATGCCGGAGTTAATTTTAAAAATAATAAAAAATTATTTAATTGTTTTAAAGACCATCCATTCATCATCATACGACTGCATATTGTCCGAATATTATTTATAATTACCAAAGTATAATTTTCAAATTATTAGTTTAATTTTAACACACACTATTTCTATAATCTAAAGATATAACAAAAAAGGTATTTAAAAAATAAATAATAATTGACAGCGAGTATTTTGTCAATACATGTTAATGGCACTGCTTAGAATGAATACATATATTACACTTTTACACATTAAATTACAAATAATATTTCTAACGCTGCGGGGTTTCGAACCTACATCTATATACCTAAAACTATCGCCTAGCAGTCGGGAGTGCTAACCACTGCGTTAAACCCACAAGTTGAAACTCTGAAAATGCCATCCTCATAAGGATGCCGAAGAGCCATTCGGTTCGGTTTTGATTCCTCTAGAATCCAACTGAAGGGCCTATGACAAAGTCACCGAACGCGTCCTCGGGTTGCGGATAGAGGGTCCCTGTACCAAGGGTTTCTGCTGAATATGGTTACAAAAATAAATA
>NC_046657.1:107781126-107783790 GCF_010883055.1 Belonocnema kinseyi | reverse complement strand
CTAACTGTTCACGGAAATATAAATAAAATAATTTTTGAATAAATTATTTAAATCAATTAAAATTTTTCTTCGTGTAATATTTTATTTTTTTCGCGTTTAATACCATTTTAAAAGTTCTAGTAATAACATTTAATGAGAATTTAAAATTTGTATCGACGGAACTTAGAAACTTTACCACGCTGCAATAACAATTTTCTTTAAACCTTTGTGTAACATTTTGCTTTTTAGGTGTTTTAGACTATCCTACAACGATTAAGACATTCATATAATGTAATTTTTTCGAAACATTTAAAATTTTTAATGAAGGTGGAACTTAGTATATTTTCCTTAACATGACCCTGACAAGATGTATAGACGTGTTTTTTTTGTTTAACTCTATTTTTGTACTACTGGCATAGTACCGCCCCGGTCATGCAGCCAATGGTCTCTCATACTTGGCGAACCACCGGCTGCCTGTACTGGTTGGCAGTACTTGGCGAGTACTGCGCTGGTGGTGAACTCCGGCACACTACCGGAATTTCCACATGGGAACATGAGTGACTGTTCTGTTTAGAAAATTCACATCAAAAATACGATTTTTCGTTAAAAAAAAAACATTGTTTGAATTCTAATGTTAAATACAATTAGTCACAATTACAAAAAAATATGCCAATCGCTGGCAAAACGCGCGTACCAGTATTTCACCAGATATGTTTTACCACTCCTACCTAAGCCAGTAGTACACCAGTATAATGCCGACAGTTGGCGGAACTCTTGTGCCAGTGGTAAACACAGTATTACGCCAACCATTGGCTGTACTCTTATCTCGGTTGTCAAGCAGCACTTGAAGTTATTATGTGGCCAGAATTACGCCAATCACTGGCGAAACACTGGCGATCTGGTAGGAGGTTCCCGTCCCATTGAACAATAAGTTTTGTAGTGGGCAAAAAATTATTTTTTATTTCACCAGCAAGCTCTTGCCTGTGAGTCTCTCTTGCCCTTCTTATACTCAGAATTATTATAAGAAACTGTTTGAAATATTACCAAAAAATTTTCGTAAAAACGGGAGATTTCACTGGATACAGTTTTTTTAGTCGTATTCCAATTCCTGTAAGTAGCACTGTAATAATACTTTTTTTCAAGTGTTAACAAGAATTTTTATTTCTAGTGAATTTCATACCTACTGAAAAATCTTTTGTAACTGACTAAATTTTCACGTGATCAATTCCAAAACTTAGTCGAGTACAACATCATTTGCATAATTCATTGCATGTGCGAAGTCGAAGAAGGTGAAGTAATTATAAAGTAAACTTGGATTCAGAAGTATTTATTTTTGTGAAAGTATATTAGAAAATTTTTTCAATTTGAAAACTTGGCTCCTAGTCACCAAGATAATTAATGTACCTTTCTGTTGTGGAGAAAGACTTGCAATTCAGATAAGTTTTTAGAACTAAGAAGTTTTAATTTGATTATTTTTAATTAATGTATGGCCTACTTTCAAAATTGTATATCTACTTTTTTAATTACTCTATTCTTCCAATTCAGACAGTTTAATGATCTAGAGAAGAAACATATTGCTCACTCAGTATTAAATAAGAAAAACATGTTACCGTAGAGAAATTTTAGAAAATCTGAAAATAAACAATAAATAATTGTTTAAATGATCACTTCATGTTTTTATAAAAATGTGCTACTCCAAACAATAACAAAATATTGCATTTCTTTTAGAAACACAAAAATGTATATTTTTCACATTTTATATATTTATTTACTTCCCATCTTCAACAAATTTTAAATAACATTAATTTATGAACAAAAATACCCGGTAATTTACGTAGTTTTTTACGGTAATTTATTAGGTATTTTACATGCCTAGTTTCTTACACGATGTACATTACGCGTATATGGGATTTTACGTTTTCCGGTTCCCGTTTCCCTCCACAAATATTAGGTACAATTTTTTTCCAAAATTGAATATTAAAAAAATATGAACAGTTTTTTTCAGATATTCAATATCAAATTGATCAACATTTAATAATAATAATAATAATAAATAATAATAAATAATAATAATAAATTATAATAACAAAAACATAGAAATAAAATTCAAAAATAATTACAAATTACGAATGCTGTTTAGGTTTGAATAATTCACCAGTATTCCTAAAAATATATTAAAATATATATTAATTACAAATATTTAAATGAACAAATGTATAAATAATTCAAAATCATTTACATACTTGTGTCCCAGAAGATGCTTACAAGCAACATTCTTAAATATCATGTTGCAAAAAAAAACATTGCGCTCCATTTAGATGATTTTGATTATTTTTCTTTACTTGTACACGTTTGAAATTAATCTCATCCTATGAAATTGATGGCAGTCCGAAGTGCTTTTGTGTTTGTTCTGTTTCAGTTTAGTTGACATTATTATTTTTTAATTAAAAATATTGGCATCGGAAAAAAATCCTACGAATACCTGTACCAGAAATGCAAAAAAGTGAGGTTACAAAACAATTCTACTAAGGTACTACCAGAGATGAGGTGGGAGATTGCTTATGCCGTGTATTTGATTTCGACCGTGTAATGAGCGGATATAATTCGCATTCTCGCTGCTAGGAACAGCACAGTCAGTGACGCAAATTCGCGGTTTCAGTTTGAATAAAAAGAAACTCAAATTTG
>NC_046657.1:107772808-107781026 GCF_010883055.1 Belonocnema kinseyi | reverse complement strand
TAAATTAGTCTAATTTTAAAAATTGAAGTTCGTCATTTTTTTCAGAGATTCTGATACAAAAATCTTTTAATATATGTATTTTTCTTAAATTTCAAGCAAATTCAATTGGAACTTAGTTAATATCGTAAAAAAAATTTAAAATCTTAGTATTTGATATGTTCATACGAATAGGAGAGAAATACTGCCTTGATTTGGAAGAACACCGTTAACTGCATTTTGGATAAGGCCCTTGAGCTGCCTACCGCCAATTGCTTCAGGTGACTTTATCCGATTTGCAGTTTACGCTGTTTTTCCAAATCACGGCAGAATAGGCATGTCGTTGCCAGATATAAATAACGAGCGGGCTGTTCTACCTATTTCTTGGATTTCTAAACCTCTATTGCTTTTGCAAACCAACATGGTCCACTCCCCCTTGTAACTTATGATCAATCCCCGCGCCCAAGTTAGGTAGCATGAGGCTAGTCCCCTCCTATTCCAATGTCTATCAGAGGCGGTGGAGCCCCAAGGGGACACAGGGGCTAATGCCTCCCATAGAATTCGACTAATCGAATAATAGAAGAAAGATAATAATAGAAAGCCTTTCCAAATTCTTTTAAATTTATCCGAAACCTTTGCGAAATATTTGAAATTTTTGTAAATTCTTCATACAATCTTTGAGATATTATTGCAACCTTTGTAAATTCGTCATAAAATTTTCGCGAAGAAGTCTTCGTAAAATAATATATATACGTATATATGCATGTATGTATGTATGCATATATGTATATATGCATGTATGTATGTATGTATGTATGTATGTATGTATATATGATATTAAATATACGTATTTAATTTTTCAATCAAAATCAAAAGAAAACTTTCTGTACGTAAAAATTAAGTGAAAAATGCACTTAACCCTTTTTTAATCAAACCAATGTCAGAAGCCCAAAAACATTGCTTCGAAAATGATTTTTCAAAAAGTTTGTTTCCAGCGATGCATACTTGCTGAGAACATTTTTCTCTTAATTTTTTTTAAACAGAGACTTATACTTTAAAATTGTACATTGAATTTGAAAATTATGCTAGAATTATTATTATTATATAAACTCCTAATCTGTTAAAAAAACATAATAATAATAATAATAATTTGAAATTTAAATAAGATATATTAAAATAATAAGGTATAATTATTCATATCACTATTATCAAAGTATTATTGTTCTAAAAACTGAAGATAATAAATTTAAAAAAATTATTTATTATAATAACATTTTATAGTTGAGAAAATCAGTAAAACCAATGCATAGTTAAATAATTAATTTTAAACTGTAATGTGAAATTCAACAATTTTTAAGGAATACTTAAAATTGTATACATTGAAACATTTAACAGGTAAAAATTAAAGAATTTTACATGTTAATAGTTGAAGGGGTTTGTTGAAACTTGATTTTTGTTGTTGAAGATTTATCATTTTAGTTGAAATTCATCTACTTGGTTGAAAACCCGTTTTTTTCTAATTTTAAATTAATTTGTTGAACTAAGAATAAGTCTTTTTGGTTAAAACATTACGATTTTACGGGTAAAAATTCATGCATTCTGTTGAAAATTCATTTTTGTTGTTGATAAATATTAATTTTTTTTAACTGGCAATTCAACTATTCCATTTATTTCATTCTTGTTTGTTTGTCAATTGAACTATTTGTCGTTTAAAATTCGTCTTTTAAAAAAAAATAAATGTTTTTTTATGTAAAATTACAAAACTTAAACAATTAATTTTTTTTAAACAGTGTTTTAACCGTAATAAGGTGCTAATTCTATTTTCGTAATTTTGGGCTCACAACTACGCAGCCATTCATACCGAGCATTCTTACAACAGAAGTAGACCATAAAAGGAGGGAAATTTCCAAAATTTATTAGGTTCAACAAGGTACACGGACTATAGGCAAAGGTGTATACGGTTCTTACTTAATTCCAGAAGAATGCTTTCTAGGTTTTCCCCGCAAGTAATTGAGGGGTTCAAACTTAAAAGGCCTTGCAATATGGGTCATATATCTCTCAAACTTAAGACTATGTTGTAGAGCCGATTGCAGTTTAATACTTAGGAATTTGCAATCGTGTATGTTACATTAAAATATTTAGTACTTATATTACTGTTTTCTTCTATTTTATTTGAATAACTGTATACTTTAAGGTAGTATTTTGTGTGTATATCTTAGTTATATTTTCTAAAATATGCGATTCTAATTTCAAGGCGAAAGAGCCATCAATCATTTAAATCATGCAATTAAAAATAATGTTATAAAAAGATCTGAATAAAAAGTTTGTAACATTTTGAAATATTCAAGCATTATTATATGTAATATGAGAAAACGGGGTATCAGCTAAACTAAGAGACCCACTCTGTTGGTTCTATCACTAACTTGTAGCCCTTGAAGAAAGAATAATTTCATGGTATAGTCCATTTTTCATTGGGCTTCTAATTCTAAAGATTATAGGCGAACTTTTTGTGAAATCGATGGTGGTCGAGTTCTTGGAAGGGAATTCTTTAAACCCTATTTATTATTCATTAAATATGTATTTAGCAGTAAAGTTTGTCTGGAGTGATGGGGATTGAATAACTAAGTAGGAAAATATCGATTGTGTTGAAGTTTTTCATTGTACAGGTCAGACATAGTAAGTGCATAGTTGCACGGTGTGGTTCTCATAATATGAGATACCTGTGGTTTCTATAACACTGTCGCTGCGCGGGGGAATACTTTATTTTGCATTTTGTTAGCTATTTCCTGGAGTATCTCATATTATGTGAATAGTTTGACGAGTTTGGAAAAAGCACTTTTTTATATTTTTTGTATTTTCAGCATGAAAAAAATTTGTAATAAAATTTTTTATTTGAGCTTCTTATGAAAAACTAAATTTCCTTTAAAATGACCTCTATCACTTTTAAATTCAGTACATAGAATTCCGACAATCACGCCAAACAGAGTTGGTATCTCATATTTGGATACTCTCCTTTATAAATGCATTTTAGCTACAAACTGTATATTAATTAATACAATCTGTAACTGATAAACATATGTTATAATAGTTACTTAATTTTAGCGTTTCAGAGACAAATTTAAGGTATTATAATTGACAATATACTATTTTTTTGTTTCTAACGAAATCTCAAAATTCTTTATAAAATGGATAAATTGGCTTTATCCTCTGCTTGATTTTATACAGAATTTTGAATTTGGATAGCATTGAACATTTTAAAGATAAAAATGTTTAGCTCTGTCATAATTAAAATAAATAAAACTTATCAGTCATTAAAAAATAGGTGAGCATAAAACTTTTTCCGATAATGTAATAAAACTCATCTCTGGTATTACATTAGATGGGAATATGCAAGCTGCCATTCTGGTTCCCCGCCAAATTCAAAATCGCTAAATTGATATCGAATTTTATAAATACACTTACATAATATAGATTATTTATTTTCAAATTATACTGAAACATTGTTATCAAACTTCAATTATAAATAAAATTACGTGATTCAATATATGAAATTATGATTGCAAACGAAATTTTACTCAGCTTATAAATAGGCGCGCTAAAATTATGATCATATGATTTTAAAATAAATATTAACAAATGATAGAATAATAATAGACTATAGGTCAAACATAAATTCAATAATTTTTAAGAGTTTATTATGATAGCAATTTATATTTCACATTATACGTCCTTTTTATTTGCGTGGGTTAATGTGCGTCGTTCTGTAGAAAAATGGGTTCCTAACCTTACTTTCTTCTGGATCTCATTTCGCTTTAATATATCAAAACAATGCTCATAGGCAATTTAATTACCTGTAAACATCATCCTCAGACCCCCTATATTTGAATAATATTGTGATAGTCATAAATATTAGTAATAATTTTGCATAATCTTGAATTTAAATTCGGTTTACATTTGTCGTGTCTACAATTTATGATGTAAGAATGGCGGTTGCATATTCCTGTCTAATATATACCCTAGTTCTACAGGTCCACCATCTTGGCACGTAATATACTAGGTAACCTCCAGTTACGCGTAACTTCACATCGCTGGTGCAGTCCCATGTGGGCAAAAAACGTCGGCGGAAAGCAGAAACTTATGAGAGTGAAAGAGTCAAATATATCTTTCCATCTCTTTCGCTCTCACGAGTTACTGCTTTCCGTCGACGTCTCTGCCCACTTCCACATGGGACTGCTAGCAATAAGCAGGATTGGTCAGTTACGCGTAACTTGAGTATTTTCTACGTATGATACGTTTTTGGCGTTATAAACGTCGAAAACAGTAGAAAACGGTCGAAAACCAACCCTATGCATCGCCCCCACTCTTTCTTTTCTCTCAACATCCGGAGGGGTATGGTAGTTCAAAGGAATCCAATAGATGGCGCTCCGACCAGGTAGGCCTGTCTTTGCATTGTTATGTATAGGAAAAATACTATAATTCCTTAAAAAATTGATACTTTTTATAAATATAAAAGGAAGAACAAAGTTTTCATTAACAATAAGAACAGCTGTAATTAGTAATTTAAGAAAATGCATGTAAACACGTAATCTATTATTAGGAAAATTGAATATAAAGGTGAGTATTTTGAAAACAGTTTGAATTGTATTCATATTTTTCTATTGTTTATTTTGCTAATGTAATTGATTCATTTTATAAACAATTGTATTTGTTGCAAATTTTAAACATTGATAGATAATAATACTTGGGGGTCATTTACAAAGTACGTGATACGTTTATGGGGGGGGGGGGGGGGGGGGGGGGTCTATCAAAGTTTCATTCTCCATGTTGAGGCCAATGGAAAAGGTATCACGCAGGGAGGGGGGTCAGAAGATCCTGAAAAATGTATCACGTATTTTTTGAATGGCCCCTTGACTAATAATAATAGTAATAATAATATTGACACATTGACAATTCGCCTTATAATGTACTTTTAATTAATTCATCTGGACATTTCCGCTCTCTAAAAATATATATTTACACATTATTTATTTATAATCAGGGGAATTTTCGATATGGAACGGGAATTTAAAAAAAATAGAAACTAGGATTTAGAAGAAAAAAATTGAAAAATCCCTGTTGCAAGTCACAATTCGTCACAATTTAAAAGTTCCTTCTTCCGAAATTAAAAAAAAGAGAGTGCAAAAACGGTAAATATTCAATTGAAAGTGATTTCTTTGAGAAAAATGTGTAAAATTGACAATTAAAATGATAAGAACATGTTGCTGAGTAAATTATTATTTATTGTGTTGAAAGATTTTAAAATTATTAGTGAAAAATTATAGGATTAAAATCCGGGCTTTACGTCATACTATAACAGAAAATAGCTCACTTCTCAATCCAAGAATTAATTTTTAATTAAAATGATGAATCTTAAATGAAAAAAAAAAAATAATTTTCAACAGACGAGTTTTTTTTTAACCAAGTAAATTTATTTCTAACCCAAAAGATTAATTTTAATAAAAAATGATGAATATTTGACTAAAATACTTTAATTTTTAACCAAAAAGAAGATTTTTTAAATAAGGAGATTAACTTTAAAAGAAAACACTGATTTTCTACAAAAAAGTCGATTTTCTGCCAAAAGTCAATTTTTTAACAATATACATGAATTGGTAACGAAATAAATGATTTATCAATGCAGAATGACAAATTTAAATCCAATTTGTTGAACTTAGAACTAGAAAAACTCAATTTTCCACCCGACATAGTTATATTTGCTACTGAAATAGTTAATTTTCTAGTTAAAAAGGGATTTTAAAGAAACTAGTTATATTTTTTAAACAATACGAATTTTCATTTATCATGATGAATCTTCTAACAATAAAATTAATTTTCAACAAAAGAGTTCAGCTTTTAACCGCAAGTAGTTACATTTTCAAGAAAAAAAGGTAAATTCTTAACGAAAAATTTTTTAAAAAACTTATATTATAATTTAGAAATATTGACTTTTCGAAATGCTACTTCTACTCTAAAAATTACTTGAAGCACTCTCTTTTTCTAAATTTCGAAAAAAGGAACTTTTAAATTGTGACGAATTTGGACTTGGAACAGGGATTTTTCAAACTCCTTTTTTCTAAATCCCACTGTAAATTCTTTTAAAAAATTCCCGTTTCATGTAAAAAATTCCTTGTCCCAAGGGAAATTGTATGACTTTATGGAAACTCCTATAATAAAAACGATAATGATTGTCACTCATATTCCCTGAAACCATAGATAAAGTCAACATTATTTTTCTAATTTGACAAAAATTACTAAAATATTGAGAACTTGAATTTTGCTACTATCAACATTAAATTTCCGGTTTTTTAACTCAATTCTGGGGTTTCCCCGGTTTCCCGTTAAAGTCGCCACCCTAATTATACATAAATTATATATAGATATAAATTTTTTAGAAAGCGGAAATGTATAGATGAATTAAAATGAAAAAGTACATTATAAGGCTAGTCAACAAGGTTTCAATATTATTATTACTATTATTATTAGTAAAGTAATATAAACAATAGAAAAATATGAATACAATTCAAACTGTTTTTTAAATACTCATCTTTCTATTCAATTTTTCTAATATTAAATTACATGTTTTCATGAATTTTTTGGATTACTAGGGTAGGGTGGGGCGAGATGAGCATATCTGTCATTTTCTCGTCAGTATTTAAAATCTGCTAATTCATTGCTTGAAAGTAAAGCATTATATATATTCAACAAACATTTTTAATTAAAATTTTGCCAAGATAAAAGTAACTAAGAAAGTATATGCGGAATTAGAAACAATAATAAAGAACAAGTGCGCTTGGCTCATATTGCCTCATGCCTGGGGCGGGATGAGCCGGGCATTGGGGCGGATGGGTCACTTAATTAAATGACTTATTATATATTATTTGTAATTAAGAGTCTTGTTAAGTTTTAGTATTTTAAAATAAAAACATATCTTACACATAGCTTTTCAAAATTGAACGGAAAAATTAAAGTATTTAACTTCAAAATTATGTAATCGTTAATCCTAACCTCTACCGTAACTAACACTACAAATATTAAATGGAAAAACGAATTATATCCACATATCTTTTAATAATTATATGACAGAAATAAATATAGCAATTTTTCGACTTGACCATGCACATTATCTCAGTAAAAGATAAATTCTACAATACGTATACTCCCAAATACTAGACTGGTCTACTGCATTACTCCATGACACTGAATTTAATATATATTGAGGTATTCAACCGTTTTTTTAAACGTCTGCCATATTTTTATACCACAACAATGTTTTTTCTTATTTTTATAGCATTTTACGAATTTTAAAACAAATTTATTCAAGAAATACACAATAAAAAGTGCTCTCTGTCTTCTAGTTGACAGCAATTCATATTATTTGATCATATCCATAACAGTGCTGCTTTCATAATGTTTCTGAGAATTTTTGGCCACAAGATTAGTTTTTTATACGTTTACACCATTATTAACACCCTGCACAATCTGATAATATGAAACACTGCATCCTAACCTACTGACTGCTACACTAAGAGGTTAGGTTAATGCACAGGAAGAGGTATCTCATTCCGCCCCAGAACAGTGGCTCATTCCGCCCCATATGAAATTTTTTAGTCAAATCAAAATTTCACCTATTTCGGTTTTACAGTTATATATAAATCTGTTGAAAACTTAAGGTCTAATAAATAAGCTATCTAAATAAGCACTGGAAAAAGATCTAATATGTGATTTTTTGTGATTCTTGAATCTTCTAAACAAATGCAAAATAGTAGAATACAGGTCTTAAAATTTGTACTTTCTTTTTTCCAGATTTATTCAACATTAAGCGAAAAATTTTCAAAGAAGAAGTTTCATCATGTTTTTCCTGATATTAATTAAAACATTTACAAAATAAATGATAACCTACGAGAAAATTAAGTGACTCATCTTACCCCTTATGCTCATCTCGCCCCACCCTACCCTAATTACAGCTGCTCTTATTGTTGCTGAAAACATTGTTCTTCCTTTTATATTTATAAAAAGTATTAAGTTTTTAATGAATTTTAGTATTTTTGTTATACATAATAATCCAAAGACAGGCCTACCTGATCGGAGCGCCATCTATTGGATTTAATTGAACTACGATACCCTTTCCGGGTGCTACAATACTAACTACGGCATATCATAGACATATAAAGTCTAGGCCAACAGTCTCTTTGATCCGCCGACG
>NC_046657.1:107741875-107772708 GCF_010883055.1 Belonocnema kinseyi | reverse complement strand
GGTTGTACCACGTGACCTGTGTTAGAAAGAGACGGCACTCCTCGCTCGACTCGTTCTCTCTCTCTCTAAACAGGAGCGTCAGCGGATCAAAGAGACTGTTGGTCTAGACTTTATATGCCTATGCGGCATATACATACACGGGCGATCCATAGGGCTGCTGCTTGAGCGCATCCACCCAAACAAAAGATATCCGCAAAAGATGAACAAAAATCAAAAATGGTGGAAAATAGTCTGGTAGAAGACGATCGTGTGAAACGTAACGTAATATTATTGTGAACTTTTTATGTTCTTTTCATCGATATAGAATATAATAATCGACTCTGAATGTCATTAAATTTGCTAGAAAGTGTGTTTTTCAAAGCTCAAATGTGAAAATTGCAAGTTTCTTCATTTATGAATCATATAAGACAAATGCAACGTGGTTTTATTTAATATCATAAACAACAGGCCTCGGTGAGTTTCATAGAAAATATTAAACAATATTTCTTATATAAATAGATACCTAGATTCTAGACACATTCTTGATATTTCAAAGAATTATTTGAAGCCTCTTTCAAAATTTCATTTTCGTTTGACTTCGAGGAGATATAATCTTAAAAATGGCGACAACGCCAGAATATTTCGAAACAGAATTTTTCTTTTATCGGTTTTTAGCTGAATGGATGGAAAAATATCTATTTCACTTTTTGTGTGCAGTGCACCAGCACTTTAGTAAATAAAAAATTCAAAATAACGGGGAAAACTTGGAAATCTCAGGAAAGTTTTTTTGGAGTCAGGAAATTTTTTTTCAATAGCGTGCATAATTCTTTAAATTGCAACATAAAATTGAATAACAATGATTCTTAATTTCTAAAAATAGCTTTATATTACTGTTTTTAACTATTTTGTTAAAAAATAGTTTTGTGTAGTTTAAAATTATTTTTTTTTTAACTGAAAACTTAACTATTTTATTTATGGTTAAAATTTAATCATTATTAGACGAAAGTCTGCTTGGAAATTCATGTATTTTGTTGTTCATATTCTTGCTTGAGAATAGAACATCGGTTGGCAATTTTTTTATCTCTCTCTCTCTCTCTTTAGTTGCAAAATCGGTTATTTTGTTAAAAATTCGTTTTTTCTTTGGCTGAAAATTAATTTTTTTATTGATATTTTAATTAGTTCAGTTGAAACTCTAACTATTTTCTTCTTAATTTAGTTTAAAAAAACTCTTGGGTTGAAAATGAGTTTTTTAACAAAAATTTAACTATTTAATTTTTGTTTGAAAAAAAAATATTTTTTTTTTTAGTTGACAGTTTGTCTTTTGGTAGAATTTTATCTTCCTGGTCAAAAAATCATCTTTTTGGTTGAAATTCACTTATTCTAATTAAAGATTTAACTATTCGAGTTGAAGATTCATAATTATAGTTAAAAATTCATTCAAATTCATTCAATTTTTCGTTGAAAAAGTATCTTTTTTACTTGAAAGATCCTCAATTTTCTTCAAAATTATTTTTGTGAATAAAAATGTAACTACTACTCCAATTGAATATTCCATCAATTTAGTTGGAAATTTATCTCTTTGGTTTATACTTTATTTATTTTTAATGCTAATTTACCTATTCGATTTTTGGTCAACAATTTATCTTTCTTAGTTTAAAATTCGTGTCTTTTGTTGAAAATTCTTTTTTTTTTTATAGAAATTAATCTTCTTGGTTGAAACTTCAACTATTCCAGTTCAAGATTCATTTTATTTTAAAAATCATCAGTTGCATTGGAAATTAACTATTTTTTAACTGAAATTTTACTATTTCATTTATGATTAAAATTTAAACTTTTTTAGTCCAATATTAAAATATTTTGTTGAAAAGTTGACCTTTTTATGTGGTTAAAAATTCATCTATTCTAGTTGTAGAGGTATTTTAGTTGAAAATTCATCAATTTATTCGAAATATTTTTTCTGAAAAATGAATTTTTGAACTGTTGATTGAACTATTCAATTTTTGCCGATAATTAATATTTTTGAGTTTAAAATTCATGTATTTCGTTGAAAGTTAACTTTTTGGGGGAAAAATTCATATTTTAGGGTTAAAAAATTTAACTTTTGTTGATAAAATTTGTCTCGTTTGGGAAGTTTTAATTTTTTTGGTTAAAAATACAACTAATTGAAAATTAATTTTTTTTGAGGATTCAACTATTTTATTGATAATTTGTCTTTTTTTATGAATTCCACTGTGTTTTATTTTTAATAAGAGTCTTCTTGCATTGAAATTTCCACTCTGTATGTATTACAATTTTTGCTGAAAAGCCTTCTTTTTTGTTTGAAAATTCAAATATTTGGTGCAAGATTCACTCTTTTTTCTTCTTCTAATTTTTGATTTGAAATGTCTAAAATTTTCAAAAAAATTTTTTTTTAACATGAAAAAATGCCAACAAATTAAAAACAAAATGTATCGTTTAAGCGATTTCGAAAAAAATTTGAAAGCTTTTTAAAAACTTTAAAAGGTTCCAAGAGAATGAAACAATTTGTCTTTAGATTGTTAGAAAAATTGAAAATGACTTATTATTTTCCAATTTTATTTCAAGGTAATATTGAAAAAGATTTCAAAACATTCCAAAAGACTTTCAAAATTGTTGAAAAGGAATCTGGAAAATTTTGAAGCGATTTTTCGAATTTTGCAGAATTTGTAAAAAGAGAAAGCGAAAATATTTCCAAAAACGAAAGATTGTGAAAGGTTTTAAGGTAATAATCATAATTTGTTTAAGATTTCTGGGAATATATAAGGTGATTCTTTATTTCAAGAATGTTAATTTCAAAGAATATTTGAAAAGATTCTTAAAACATTTGAGAATTTTATAACTTTTGAAAAGATTTAGAATATTTTAAAACTGAAAGATATCCAAAAAGTTATAAAATATTAATTATTAATTATTATAAATATTTTAAAAATATCTTCAAAATTCTTTTCTGATTTTCTCGAGAAACTTAGGAGGGTTGTATTTATATAACCTTGAAGAAAATAAACATTGAAACGAAAAAAAAAAAGTTTTTCGACATTTTTATTTTGTATTGAAAATCATTCCTACCTTCAAGTTATAATAATAATCGTTGGCAAATTAAATTTATATAACTTCTAGAGCAAATAAAACTAAAAAGAAATAGTTAATACAAATTTTTATTTCGTATGAAAAATTATTTTCTGAAAATTCAAATAAGAATATAGGTATCTTTAGATCAGATTCAAATTTTATAGATTAAACCAATTTCAAATATACGTTAAAAATTCTACAATTTAAAAATAACTTTGTCCACTCTGGCAGACCTAATAAAAAAATAATTTTGATGAACTAGTTTTTCCATTATTTTGTAAGAATTTGAAAAATACTAATAAACTAATCTAATTTAAAGATAAAAAATGTTTCGAGTGCCAAAGACGGCAATGCCAGCCGTTCCTTCCCCAAGTCCAGCGAAAAAATTGAAGGAATCTCAAGTAAGATGTTCATATCCTTCGTTTGAATGCACTCAGCCTTGCATAGACGGATATTTATACTGTATAAAACATGTTTTGGAAGATCCAAACGCTCCCTTTAAACAATGTGGATTCGTGTACAATACAAATGGGAGAAAATGCCAAAACGCAGCCCCAAAATTGGACCGTAGAGATATTTCGTAAGTTAAATGATTAAATGTAAATTTAACGAAGAAATTAGTTTAAATCTTCCGAAATTAATAAATATACTTTTTTACAGATATTGTCCAGAGCATTCGAGAAAAGCTCAAATCGCTCGAATCAAGTCAACATCGAAACATTCTTTGCCACAAACTCCGGAAATGTTGCTTCTCAATTTGAGCCATTATGTAAAACCGGCGAATTCTATTGAGAAAGAGAAGGAAAACGACCCTGGCAAAGTTGAAGTTTTGGATCCTTTCTGTAAGCTTATTTTTCAGATCAATTTAATTTAAATAAATTTAAATTAACAATGTGCTGTTGAAAGTTACAATCGGAAATTTTTATTTTCAAAGTTCCAATATAGGATTTTTTTTTATCAATGCAATGTTTAGGAAATTAAAATTTTTATTTTAAAGCAGAGAAAATGAGAGAGTAACAATAACATAATAAATAGTTGTTACATAAAATGTATTGCTGGAAAAATTCAAATACACACTTGGTTAAAGATTCATAATCTCAGTTGAAAATTCGTCTTTGTTTTCTGGAAAATTAATCTTTTTAGTCGAAAATTCACCCTTCAGTTAAAAATTTATCATTTTAGTTGATAATTGATCTCTTTCTTTGGAAATTTACCTATTTTGTAGAAAATTCATCTTTTTGGGTTGAAAATTGAGCTATTTGGTTGAAAATGAACTTTTTTGTTATAAATTAATAAGGGATAAAAATTCAACAGTTTTTTTTTTCAGAGAAGTGGTCTTTTTAGCTTGACAAATCATCAATTTGGTTGAAAAATACTATTTTGTTGTAAAGTCGCCTTTTTAGATGAATACATCTGTTTATTGTTCAGAATTGAAAAAAATTAAATCTGTTTTGTTTATAATATCAACTACTATATTTCCCCCTGAGAATTCATCTTTTTTAGCTAGAAATACTCAACTACTTGTTTAAAAGTTGAACTACTTTATTAAAAATGAATTTCTTGTTAAAGATTTATAATTTGAGTAGAAAATTCGACTTTTTGGCTTAAAAATTGCACAGTTTAGTTAACAAATAAAATTTATGTGTTGAAACGTCATCTTTTTTGGATGAATTTAACTGTTTTTTTTTTAAATTTAATTTTAAATTAAAATGTTTTTTAGTTTAAATATCAATTCTAATTTTTAACCAAATAGTTGAATTTTCAAACAAAAAGTATTTTCTAACAAAAAAATAACAGTATTCGACTAAAAATATGAATCTTCAGCCAATAAAATGAATTTTCAACAAAAGGGGTTCAAAATTTAACCAAGTAGTTGAATTTTCAACAAAAAAGAATTGTCAATAAAAATTTAATAATTGATATTTCAACCAAAAAAACATCTTAATTAAAAAAAAAAGAGTTTTAATCATCAAAATAGGTGACTTTTCAACAAAATAATTTTATTTTTTAACCAAACTGTGGCATTGAACTAGTTGGTTATAAGTTGAACTAATTTGGTTAACAATTTATTTTGTTAGTTGAAGATTCATAATTTTATTTGAAAATTCATCTTTTTTGGTAGAAAATTGATCTTTCTCTTTGAAAATTCACCTTTTTGTTTAAAAATTCATCGTTTTAATTGGAAATTCATGTTTTGGAGTAAAAATTCAATTTTTTTTGGTAGAAAAATTCAACCATTTAGTTGAAGAATAAACTATATTGTTGAAAAATCACCTTTATGTATGAATTAAACTGTTTTTTTTTGTCTTGAATTAAAATTCTTTTTGGTTATAATATCAAGTGTTATATTTTTCCTTCAGAATACATATTTTTTAGATAGAAAAATTCAGCCAATTGGTTGAAAGTTGAGCTAATTTGGTAAATATTAATTTTTTTCTTTTGGTTGAAGATTCATAATTTTAGTTAAAAATTTGTCTTTTTGTAAAAAAATTAATCTTCCTAGTTGAAAATTCACCCCTTTAGTTAAAAATTAATCATTTTAGTTAAAAATTCATCTCTGATTAAAAATGATATTTTACAAAAATTAAATATTTGCTGGTTGAAAATAAAACTTTATTGTGAACATTTTTTTTGCTTAAAAATACCACAGTTTGGTCAAAAAATAAAACTATTTTGTTGATAAGTCACCTTTTTGGATGATTAAAACGCTTTTTTTTAATTAAGATGTTTTTTTTGGTTGAAATATCAATTATTACATTTTTATTGACAATTCTTCTTTTTTGTTGAAAATTCAACTAGTTGGTTAAAATTTGAACCACTTTTGTTGAAAATTCATTTTATTGGCTGAAGATTCATATTTTTAGTTGAAAACTGTTATTTTTTTTGTTAGAAAATACTTTTTGTTTGAAAATTCAACTATTTGGTTAAAAATTAATTAATTTGGTTAAAAATACAGTTTTTTATTTTTCAATTTAATTTAAAATTCACTTCTTTGGTTGGAATTGGTTGAAATTGGCAGAAAAATCAACTATTTGATTGGAAATTAACACTTTGTTAAATATTGATATTTACTGTTTGACAATTTAACAGTTTATTTTGAAAATTTGCCTTGGGTTTGCAAATTCAACTACTTAGTTGAAAAATAGACTATTTTGTTGAAAACACGCCTTTTATGGAAAAATTCAACTGTTTATTTTAAATTAAAATAATTTTTGGTTATAATATCAACTATTACATTTTTTGTCGAGAATTTATCTTTACTGTTTACAAAAATTCAACTAATTTGGTAAGAGTTGAATTACTTTGTTAAAAATTCAATTATTCTAGTGAAAGATTCGTTCTTTAAGTTGGAAATTAATGTTTTCGACTTAAAATTCAACTATTCCATTTGAAGATTCATCATTTTAATTGAAAAATGGATCACTTTGTTTAAAAATGTAACTTTTTTTTTAATTAGTTTATTTTTCGATTGAAAATTATTAGTTTAAACTGAAAATGCAACTGTTCTAATTGAATGTTCCATCATTTTAGTTAAAAATTCATCTCATTGGGTAAGATCAATTTTTTAACTGATAATTTAACTATGCAATTTTTGGTTGCCAATTTATTTTTTTTTTCGTTAAAAATTCATGTTTCCTTGAAAAATCGTATTCTCTGGCTTAAAATACACATGTTGGGTGAAGCCAATTTGTCTAGTTTTTAAGTAGATATTGCAAAAATAGTGTAAATTTCAATGTTTTCTGAAATTTTTAATAACTTCCGAAATAGTCCAAGTTTTTCAATGTTCTTGGGCTCATTTTGAAGTTTTTTTTTCACCGTATCACAACAGCTTACGAGTATTAATCGTGAAAAATGTTTTTTCGAATTGCAAGAACTTTAATTTGTAACAAAAAAGTTGGAAAAATTGAAATATTATTTTTAGTAACAAAAATATTGTTGTAAAATATATGAAACATATAATCATGAATTTTCTATGTAATTTTCCTAAAATATATATTTATTTAACTTTTATTCTGATTTGCCTACAGATAAGATGTTTTCAAATTTATCCAACATTTTTATTACAACTTCAAGTTCTTGCAATTCGAAAAAATATTTTTCACGGTTAATACTCGTAAGCTGTTGTGATATGGTGAAAAAAGCTTCAAAATGAGCCAAAGAACATTGAAAAACGTTGACTATTTCGGAAGATATTGAAAATGTAAGAAAACATTTAAATTTACACTATTTTTGCAATATCTACTTAAAAACTAGACAAAATAGGCTTTACCCTGGGTTTATTTTAGACAGAATTTCGAATATCTTTTTGTTTGAAAACTAAACTTCTTGTTTAAAATTTCATCTTTTTGGTCGAAAATTCAAATATTGGAATTAAATATTGATCATTTTAGTCGATTTTTTTATTCGAATATTCCTGTTAAGTATTAATTATTTTAGTTAGGTACTAATCTTTTTATTTAAAATTCACCTATTTCAGTTGAAGATTTATTGTTTTATTTAAAACATCACTTAGGTTGAGATTTTTGTTTGTTGGAAAATTAATTTTTTCAGCTGAAAATTTAACTATTGCATTTTTTTGTAAACTAATATTTTTTAGTTTAGAATTCAATCATTTGGTTAAAAATTAATTTTTTGATATGGACAATTGAACTATATGTTTGAGAATTCTTGCATTTCTTTAAATCGTCGTTTTTTGTAGAAAATTAATCTTCTTGTTTGAAAATTACACTATGTAAGTTAAAAAATCATTATTTTAGTTATATTTGTGTTTTTTCATATAAAATTCAACTATTCCGATAATTATAGATTCGTTATTTTAATTGAAAATAATCTCTTTGATTGAAAATAAAACTACTCACGTGAAAGTTAAACTGCTTTGTTAAAAATTCGTATTTTTTGTTTAAAATTCATTTTTTCTAGTTGAAAATGTATCATTTTAGTTGAAACTTTATTAAATTGGTTGAAAATTGTTTTTTTTTCTTTGTACAAATTCAGTTTTTTCAACTAAAAATTTAACATAAATTTTTTGTTGAAACTTGATCTTTTTATTTCAAAATCCAAGTATTTGGTTGAAAATTTAACTGTTTTGTTAAAAATGCTCGCTTTCGGTAGAAAATGAAGCTTCTTGTTTAAAAATTTATCTTTTTGGTTGAAAATTCAACTATGTCAAAGATTCATCATTTTAGTTGTTTTTTTATGTCTTTTTGATATAAAATTCAACTATTCCAATTGAAGATTTATAATTATAGTTGAAAACTTATTCATTTGTTTATAAATTCATGTCTTTCAATTAAATATTCATAATTTTAGATAAAAAATTATCTTTTTGGTTGAAAATGAAACTCTTTGCCAAAAATTATTCTTTTTGATTTAAAAATCTTTTATTCGAGTTAATGATTCGTCATTTTAGTTGAAAATTTATCAGTTTAGTTACACATTTATCAATTTAGTTGAGTATTCAAGTTTTTCGCTTAATTATTCATAATTTTAGATGAAAATTTATCTTTTTGGTTGAAAACGAAACGCTTTTGCTCAAAATCATTCTTTTTGATTTAGAAATTATTCATTCGGGTTAAAAATTTATCATTTTAGTTGAAAATTCTTCACGGATTTGGTTTTTTTTTATTAACATTTAATTTTCTAAATTAAAAACTTAGCTATTCAATTTTTTGTTTAAAATTGTTCTTTTTCAGTTAAAATCCAAATATCTGGTTTGATAATTTAACTATTTTCTTGAAAATTAATATTCTTGTATGAAAATGCATCTATGCCAGTTACAGATTCATCATTTTAGTTAAAAATGTATCTTTTTGGTTGAAAACTAAACTATTTTGCTAAAAGTTATTCTTTTTGGTTTAGAAATGATTCATTCGGGTAAAAGATTTATCATTTTAGTTCGAAATTTATCAGGGATTGAATTTTTTGTTATTAAAAGTTAATTTTTATTAACTAAAAATTTAGATATTCAATTTTTTGTTGAAAATTGATCTCTTTCAGTAAAAAATCCAAATATCTGGTTTGAAAATTCATCTCTTTTGGTAAAAAAATTAACCTTTTAGATGAAAATTAAAGTTTTCCAGTTAAATATTCATAATTTTAGTTAAAAATTTTGTATTTTTGGTTGAAAACGAAACTCTTGCTAAAAATTATTCTTTTTGGTATAAATCATTTATTCCAATTGAAGATTCATCATTTGAGTTAAAAATTTATCCATTTGGTTAATAATTTATGTTTTCAGTGAAATATCCATAATTTTAGTTAAAAATTGATCTTTTTGGTTGAAAATTCAAGTTTTTCGCTTAAATCTTCAGAAGTTTAGACAAAAATTTATCTATTTGGTTGAAAACGAAATTCTTGCTAAAAATGATTCTTTTTGGTTCAAAAATCATTCATTCGGGTTAAAGATTTATCAATTTGTTTGAAAATGCAAGTTCTTCAGTTAACTATTCATAATTTTAGTTGAAAATTTAACTTTTTGGTTGAAAACGAAACTCTTTGGTAAAAATTATTCTTTTTGGTTTAGAAATCATCTATTCGAGTTAAAGATTGATCATTTTAGTTGGAAATTTAACTATGCCAGTTAAAGATTCACCATTTTAGTTGAAAATTTATCTTTTTGGTTGAAAACGAAACTTTTGCTCAAAATTATTCTTTTTGGTTTAAAAAATATTCATTCAAGTTAAAGATTTGTCATTTTAGTTTAAAATTCATCACGGATTTTTTTTTATTAAAAGTTAATTTTCTTAAATAAAAATTTAGCTATTCAAGTTTCTGTTGAAAATTGATCTTTTTCAGTCAAAAATCTAAATATTTCGTTTGAAAATTTAACTATTTTCTTGAAAATTCATCTCTTTTGGTAAAAAATTAATCTTTTGATTGAAAATTCAACTATTCCAATTGAAGATTCATCATTTTAGTGGAAAATTAATCTTTTAATTGAAAATTCAAGTTTTTGGGTTAATTATTCATAATTTAAGTTGAAAATTTAACTTTTTGTTTGAAATCGAAACTCTTTTGCTAAAAATGATTCTTTTTGGTTCAAAAATCATTCATTCGGGTTAAAGATTTATCTTTTTTTTTTTTTTGAAAATTTATCAATTTGTTTGAAAATGCAAGTTCTTCAGTTAAATATTCATAATTTTCGCTGAAAATTTATCTTTTTGGTTGAAAACGAAACTCTTTTGCTAAAAATTATTCTTTTTGGTTTAAAAAATATTCATTCAAGTTAAAGATTGATCATTTTAGTTTAAAATTCATCACGGATTTTTTTTGGGGTTTTTATTAAAAGTTAATTTTCTTAACTAATAATGTAGCTATTCAAGTTTTTGTTGAAAATTGATCTTTTTCAGTCAAAAATCCAAATATTTCGTTTGAAAATTCATCTCTCTTGGTAAAAAAATAATCTTCTGATTTTGGTTTAAAATTAATTTATTCGAGTTAAAGATTGATAATTTTATTTGGAAATTAATCACAGACTGGATATTTTTTTATTTAAAGTTAATTATCTTAACTAAAAATTTAACTGTTCAATTTTTTATTGAAAATTGATCTCTTTCTGTCGAAACTCCAAAAATGTGGTTCAAAATTCCTTTTTTTTTTAGTAGAAAATTAATCTTCTTGTTTGAAAATTTAACTATGCCAGTTAAAGATTCATAATTTTAGTTGCAAACTCATCTTTTTTATAGCTGAAGTGTGTTTGAGCCCTGCATATTTAGAAAAATGTATTTCTTAATTATTATTCTCATCTAGCTCAAGTGGATGCTTCGAGAGTAAATGCAGGAGTGAGTGATATTCTCGACTATGCAAGTTCCTCGGACAGTGATGTCGAACCGACAATCGTTAGTGACACAGTTCGAGGTCCTTATCTCGACGACAGTGACACAGAAAGTGTTCACAGTCCACAGGAGGATCCTTTGAAGTACGTTGCTAGTTTCGCTCCTTTGAAAAAAAAAAGAAAAAAAAAACTACAAATATTTTACTCACGAACTGCACAATTTAATCCCTTTTTACCAGTAGAACGATCGCTAGTTTGCCTTTGCTTGCGCTATTATTTCTGCTAAAAAAATAATAAAAAAATACACCGCGTCTGAATTCATGATATGATCAATTTATTTTATGATTTTAAGTTTTAGCTGCTATAAAATTCCGAAGTAAGATTTGGAATGTCATAAATCCTTTAGTTCTCTCCAAGTTTGTATTTTTTAGATAAGTGTATAGGCAGGGTGTCTACCAAGTCTGGAAAACCTGGAAATGTCAGTGAATTTTTATATGCCCGGAAAATTCTCGAAATGTCTGAGATTTATTTCTTTGAAGTCGGAGAATTCTTTCGGGAGCTTGCTGAATTTTTTTTTAATTGCAATATAAAATTTTACTTTTTTAAAATTGAAAACTCGTTTTTTCTTCTGATTGAAATTTAACAGAAATTAACAGAAAAATCTTTCATAGTTAAAAATTCAACTCGTGTTGAAAAGTCGCCTTGTTTTGGTTGAATTAAACTGTTTCTAATTAAAAAATGTAAATCTTTGAATGAAATATCAGCTACTACATTTTGCGTTCAGAAATCATCTTTTTTTGAAAGAAAATTTTATTACTTGGTTAAAAGTTAAAACCTTTCTTAAAAACTAATTTTTTGGTTGAAAGTTCATTATTTGAATGGTAAATTGATCTATTTCGTTTAAAACCGAGCTGTTTTGATGAAAATTCAATTTCTCTTCGACTGAATGTTAATTTTTTTTACCGATAACTTAATTATTACGGTGGAAACTTGAACAATTTTGTTGTTAAAATTTTTTTTTTCTTTTTATACTAAAAATATAATTATTCCAAGAATATATTCCATCACTTTAGTTAAAAAATCGTCTATATAGTTTAAAATTACTGTTTTAGCTGAAAAATTAAATATTCAATTTTTGATTGAAAATGCATCTTTTTTTATTTGAAATTAATTTTCTTGGATCAAAATTCATCTGTCTGTTTCTAAATTCAACTATACCAGATGAATATTCATAATTTCAGTTGAACGTTTTGTCTATTTGGTTAAACATTAATTTTTTAACTGAAAATTATATAATTCAATTCTTGGTTGACTGTTTATGTTTTTTCGCTAAAATTCATGTATATTGTTGAAAAATCGTCTTCTTTGGTATAAAGGAATCGTCTTGGTTGAAAATTCAACTATCCCAGTAAAATATTTATTATTTTAGCTAAAAATTCATCAGTTTGGTTAGAAATTTTTTTTTTTACTGAAAATTTAACTATTTCATTTCTGGTTGAAAATTGATATTTTTTAGTTCGAAATTCAATTTTTTTATTTAAAATTTGTCTTTTTTCAAACAAAATTAAACTATTTCGTTGAAAATTCATATATTTTGTTGAAAAATCGTCTTTTGGTAGAAAATAAATCGTTTTGTTTGAAAAATCAAATATTCCAGTTAAATATTCATCATTTTATTTTTAAAATAATCTTTTTGGTTGCAAATTCCAATATTAAAGTTGAAGATTCATCGTTTTAGTTGAAAATAATTATTTTTCGAACAGAAAATGTAACTTCTTAATAAAAATTCAAGAATTTTAGTTGAATTTTTCTCTTTCTAGTTGAAAATTCAACTATTATAGTGAAAGATTGATCATTTTAGTTGAAAATTTATCTTTTTGGTTAAAAATTCAACTATTCTAACTGAAGATTCATTATTTTAGTTAAAAATTCATCAATTTGCTTAGAAGTCAATTTTTTGGAAGTGGAACTGTAACTTTTCCATTTTTGGTAGAAAATTGATCTTTTTTAATCCGAAATCCAACTGTTTGATTGAAAATTTGCTTTTTGTAGTTCAAAATTCAACTATTTTGTTGTAATATCGATTTTGTGATAGAAAATTAATCTTATTGTTTGATAATTAATTTTTTTAAATATTCAAGTATTCGAACTAAATAATCAATTATATTTGTAAATTGATTTTTTTGGCTGAAAATTCATCAGTTTGATAAAAAATGTAACTGTTTTGTTGAAATTACGTTGTTTTTTGTTAAAAATTAATTTTTTAACTGCAAATTTAACTCCATTTCTGGTTAAAAATGGATCTTTTTCAGTTTCAAAGTTAACTCTTTGGTTGAGAATTCATGCATTTTGTTGAAAAATCGTGTTTTAGGTAGAAAGCTAATCTTCTTGCTTGAAGTTTGGCTGGAAGTTAAAATCCTTTGTTAAAAATTCATATTTTTGTTTTAAAACTTAACTATTGCAGTTTAAGATTCATAATTTCAATTGAAAATTAAAATTTTTTTGTTTAAAACTAATCTTTCTTAGTTTAAAATTTAACTATTTCGTTGAAAATTGATCTTTTTTAGTTGGATTTCAACTATTTAAAATGAATAAATGAATAAAATCTTTCCTACAATTTTTAGAAAATTCTGCGAATTTTTTATTAAAAAACATTACAATCTTCCAGGTTCTTTTTGGACAATTCTGTGAATATCTTAACATTTTTTTTAAATATTCTGTTAAAATAATTTTTCAAAATGAAAAATCATTTTCAATTCTGTTAGGAATATTAAGAAAATTTTTTTATTCATTTGGAACATTTCACAATTCTTAAAAAGCTTCTACATTTTTTGTGCGAAATCTGAAAAAATCGACATTTTGTTTTAGTTTAGGCTGTGGGTATTTGCACCGAAATTTCGGTACGAAGAGTCGAATTTCACGTTCTAAATTAATTTTAAATCTTTTTAAAACTGCTAAATATCTCTTAAAATTACTCTATTTTTTTTAAATAATAAGTGTTCAATTATTATTTATAGGTCCAAATTTGAAGGTCATTTAGTTTAATTCGCAAGATTTTCTAGAAGTTTTAGGAGAAATTCAATTAATTTTAAAAGTTATGTAGAAGTTCTAAAAAAATTTCAAAAATGATTTTGCATTTGAAAAAATTTAAAACTTCGAGATTTCTCAAGAGTTTGAAATAAAAATTTAAAACTTTTCAAGGGTTTCTTGAACTTTTTAAAATGAAAATAATTTAACTTCTGATTTACGAAACATTTAAGTTACAAAATTTATATTTTCAAACTTTTAATGTTTCTAGGCTAAAATAACTTAATAATATAATTTGGAAATTTTTTAAATTTCATTGACTGATTCTTTAATTTAGAGTTTTGAAAATGTTAACCTGTTTATATTTTTGGTGCTTGATCTAAAATTTTCAAATCTATAATTTTGATATGTTTAAAATTCTACATTTTGCAGTTTATTTGCATTTCACTTAAAACTTTTCAATTGATTAGTGTTAGTACCTTCCAGTTTATACGTGTAAGTTATTGAGAATTTTGAATACAACATTTTTGAATTGAAAAACTTTTAAACTTCAATTTTAAAAGTTTATAATTCAAGAGTTCCACTTTAAATGCTTTAATTTGTTTATTTTTTATTACTTTAAATGGAAAAATATTTAGAATATAGTTTGATTTTTTTAAATTTCATTGGCCGGGAAAAATGTTTGCGAACCGGGAATTTTTTTCTTCGATTAAAACGGTCACCCTAATCCAATTAAAAAATAAATCCGTTTTCGTGAGAAAATTACCCTATTTTCCCTTTTTTTGAGATCCTTTTGCGCTGTTATCAATATTATTTTTAAAAAATGGAAATATTTTTTAATGGTACCGTACTGCGAAAAATTACACCTGAAAAAATCTTAAAAACCTGGAATCGTTTGGGCTTAAAGGTTGATCATTTTAGTTGAAAATTCATCAATTTGGTTGAAAGTTTAAGTTTTCCAGTTAAATATTCATCACTTTAGTCGAAAATCTTTTTCGTTGAAAACTAAACTCTTGCTAAAAATTATTCTTTTTCGTTTAGAAATCATTTATTCGAGTTAAAGATTGATCATTTTAGTTGGAAATTTAACTATGCCAGTTAAAGATTCATCATTTTAGTTGTTTTTTTAAATATAAAATTCAACTATTCCAAATGAAGATTCATAATTTTAGTTGGAAATATATCTTTTTGGTTGAAAATGAAACTCTTTGCTAAAAATATTTCTTTTTGATTTAAAAATAATTTATTCGAGTTAAAAGATTGATCATTTTAGTTTGAAATTCATCACGGATTGAATTTTTTTGTTGAAAATTGATCTTTTTCAGTCAAAAATAATATTTAACCCAAAAACTTGAATTTTCAAGTTTTTGGGTTAAATATTCATAATTGTAGTTGAAAATATCTTTTTGGTTGAAAACGAAACTCTTTTGCTAAAAATTATTCTTTTTGGTTTAGAAATCATTTATTCGAGTTAAAGATTGATGATTTTAGTTGGCAATTTAACGATGCCAGTTAATGATTCATTTTAGTTGTTTTTTTAAATATAAAATTCAACTATTCCAAATGAAGATTCATACTTTCAGTTGGAAATTTATCTTTTTAGTTGAAAATAAAACTCTTTGCCAAAAATTATTCTTTTTGGTTTAAAAATCTTTTATTCGAGTTAATGATTCATCATTTTAGTTGAAAATTTATCAGTTTAGTTAAAAATTTATTAATTTAGTTGAAAATTCAAGTTTTTCGCTTAAATATTCATAATTTTAGATGAAAATTTATCTTTTTGTTTGAAAATTAAACTCTGCCAAAAATATTTCTTTTTGATTTAAAAATCATTTATTCGAGTTAAAAGATTGATCATTTTAGTTCGAAATTCATCACGGATTGAATTTTTGTTATTAAAATTTAATTTTCATAACTAAAAATTTTATTATTTAATTTTTTGTTGAAAATTGATCTCTTTCAGTCAAAAATCCAAATATATGGTTTGAAAATTTAAATATTTTCTTGAAAATACGTCTTTTTTAGTAAAAATTAATCTTCTTGTTTGAAAATTCAATATTGCCAGTTAAAGATACATCATTTTAGTTTTTTAATGTCTTTTTAATATAAAATTCAACTATTCCAATTGAAGATTCATCATTTTAGTTAAAAATTACTCTTTTGATTGAAAATTCAAGTTTTTGGGTTAATTATTCGTCATTTTAGTTGCAAATTTAACTTTTTGGTTGAAAACGAAACTCTTTTGCTAAAAATGATTCTTTTTGGTTTAAAAATCATTCATTCGAGTTAAAGGTTCATCATTTTAGTCGAAAATTCATCACGGATTGGATTTGTTTTTATTAAAAGTTAATTTTCTTAACTAAAAATTTAACTACTCTATTTTTTGTTGAAAATTGATCTCTTTCAGTCAAAAAGTCAAATATATGGTTTGAAAATTTAACTACTTTTTTGAAAATACGTCTTTTTTAATAGAAAATTAACCTTCTTGTTTGAAAATTTAACATTGCCAGTTAAAGATTCATCATTTTAGTTTTTTTAATGTCTTTTTAATATAAAATTCAACTATTTCAATTGAAGATTCATCATTTTAGTTAAAAACTAATCTTTTGATTGAAAATTCAATTTTTTGGGTTAATTATTCATAATTTTAGTTGAAAATTTAACATTTTGTTTGAAAACGAAACTCTTTTGCTAAAAATTATTCTTTTTAGTTTATAAATCATTCATTCGGGTTAAAGATTTATTATTTTAGTTTCTTTTTTTTGTCTCTTTTTAATATAAAATTCAACTTTTCCAAATGAAGATTCATAATTTTAGTTGAAAATTTATCTTTTTGGGCGGAAACCAAAGTCTTGCTAAAAATGATTCTTTTTGTTATAAAAATCATTCATTCCAATAGAAGATTCAGCATTTTAGTTAAAAGTTCATCTCGGATCGAATTTTTTTATTAAAAGTTAATTTTCTTAACTAAAAATCTAATTCTTGTTTGAAAGTGCAACTATGCCAGTTTTGTCGAATTTTCCAGGATTTGCAAAGATGCGATGATTTGAGTAGACACCCTGATAGCTTATTTATTTGAGCTTTCTACAAGAAGCAGGTGGGTTTTAGGTTTGACTCTCGACTCTTCTCTTGTAGTTGCTTTTAGCAGGAATAGGACACTGTTTATCTATTGAATCATTAGTATTAATTTTTTAAGGCACGCCGGGATCTTCACTGCCGAAGAGGTGATTTACATCGCGAGGGAGAAGCTGATAAGACTGCAGTCTTTGTACATTGATCAATTTAGAAGACTGCAGTATACGATGAGGGAAAAGAGGAGGAAGTACCTTCACGCCCTGAAAAAGGAGAAGGAAACCTTATGTACGTTCCAATTGAAAATGTACATTATTTTTTCTATCGCGTCATCTCAAACCCTAAATTAATTACAGGTAATATACACGATCAGCCGAGGGAAACCGCGAAGGAAAACAAGATCTATGAGAAATTGAAAGCTTTGAATCAATACCACAGAAAAAGTGGATTCGAAGCGGTTCTTTATCAAAAATCCGTTGATCGTCGCGCTCAGGTATTTGAATTGTTTTACTTTTTACGAAAATACTTTTGACAGGTCGTCTAACCTATCTGGAAAAACCTGGAAAACCTGGAATTGTCAGGGAATTTTTTCGAGAGCGTGCTTCGTTTATTTAAATTGCAATATCAAATTAAATAACAACGATTTTTATATTGATGTATTCAACTATTTTTTAACTATTCCATTTTCGGTCGAAAATTGATTTTTTTAAATCCGAAATTCAACTGTTTGGTTGAAAATTTGCTTCTTGTAGTTCAAAATTCAACGTTTTTGTTGGAATATCGATTTTATGGTAGAAAATTAATCTTGTTCTTTGATAATTAATTTTTTTTAATATTGAAGTATTCGAATTAAATATTCATAATTTTATTTGTAAATTTATCTTACAATCTTCCGGAATATTTTTTGATAATTATTTTAATCTCTTCAGATTTTTTTAAGTGCTTTTCTTTGTGCTTGAAATCAATTTTTTTAGACTGAAAATTCAACTATTTTGTTTCTGATTGAAAACTGATAGGTTTTAGTTGAAAGTTCAAGTATCTGATTGAAAATTCATGTATTTTTTTTTTGTTGCAAATTCGTTCTTTTTGGTTGGATTTAATTATTTTTGTATTAAAAATGTAATTCCTTGGTTGAGATGTCAACTCATAAATTTGTTGCTCTCTCATCAAAAATTAATTTAAAAGATTCATCATTTTAATTGAAAATTCATCTCCTTGATTTGAAAAGTAAGCTATTTGGTTGAAAATTCGTTTGGTTTTTAGTTAAAAATTAGTTTTTTTTTAACTGAACATTTAAGTATTCCAGTTGAAACTTGAACTATTTGGTTGAAAATTAGTTTATTTTTTGTTGTTAAAAATTATTTTTTAATGTAAATATAACTATTCAATATTTGGTTGAGAATTTATATTTTTTTAGATGACATTTTTGACTTTTTTGGTAGAAATTAATCTCCTGAGTTGAAAATTAAATACATCCTCTTAATTGAAGATTCATTTTTTTGTTAGGCATTAATTTTTAACTGAAAAATTAACTATTGAATAGTTGATTGATATTTATCTTTTCCATTTAAAATTCACTTATTTTGTATAAAATTCGTCTTCTTTGTTGAAAATTAATTTTTAAAATTTTTAATTCATATATTCCAGATAAAGATTCATAATTTTAATTGAAAAATGATCTAATTGGTTGAAACGTGATATATTTTGTTCAAAACTCATTTGTTTTTTAAGCTGAAATTCATGTTTTTTCACTGACAATTTAACTACTACAGTTGCAAGTTTAACTATTTCGTTAAAAATTGTTTTTTTTTTTATTTTGTTATTGATGAAAATAAAATTTTTAATGAAAATATAACTATTCTATATTTGGTTGAGAAATTATTTTTTTTAGTTGAAAATGTTGACTTTCTTGTAGAAATTAATCTTCTAGGTTGAAAATTAATTACGTCCTTTTAGTTGCAAATTCATCTCTGGTTAAACATTAATTTTTAACTTAAAATTTAATTCAATTGTTGTTTGATAATTTATTTCAAATTCATGTATTTTATATCAAATTCGTCTTTGGCGAAATTAATCATTTCAATTGAAAATTCATCTTTTTCTTTAAAATTTTAGTTGAAAATAAAACTACTTGGTTAAAAGTTAATTGAATTTATTTAATTAATAAGTTTTTTTAAATAAATCTGTTTTTTGGTGGAAAAATAATTTTTTAACTAAAAATTTTACTATTCTATTTTTGATTAAAAACTTATTTTTTAATTTCAAAATTTATCTATTTGTTTGGAAATTGATCTTTTTCTGTTGAAAATTCAACTGTTTGATTAAGAATTAGTGTATTTTTTTAAATCTTCTTTTTGCTAGGAAATTAATCTTTTTGTTTGAAAATTCAACTCTTCTAGTTAAATATGTATTACTTTATTTTAGAATTAATTTTTTTGGTTAAAAATAAAACTACTTAGTTCAAAATTGTACGTTTCTCGGAAAAATTCATCTTTCTGATTAAAATTCATCTATTCCAGATAAAGATTAATTATTTTAGTTGAAAATTCATTAGTTTAATTGAAAATTCAACTTTTTGGTTGAAAATTCATGTATTTAAAAAAAATCATCTTTATTGATAGAAAATTAATCTTTCTATTTGAAAATTAATTGTCAATTTAAAAATTCATTTTCTTGTTTAAAAATTCGAGTATTGCAATTTAATCGTGATCAGTTTAGTAATTGATTCTTTTTTTTTTTTTAATCATCATTGTGGTAGAAAATTCAAGTTCTCGAGTTAAATATTTACCTTTTTTTTTAAATCTTTTTGGTGAAAAATAAAACTACTTAGTTCAAAATTGAACTTTTCTCTCAAAAATTCATTTTTTTTATTAAAATTCATCTATTCCAGATAAAGATTCATCATTTTAGTTGAAAATTAATTAGCTTAATTGAAAATTCAACTTTTTTGTTGAAAATTCAACTTTTTTGTTTAAAATTCATATATGAAAAAAAATCATCATTGATAGAAAATTAATCTTCCTGTTTGAAAATTAATTGTCTGGTTTAAAAATTGATTTTCTTGTTTAAATCTTCGAATATTAGAATTTAATATGTACCATTTTAGTAATTAATTCAATTTTTTGAAATAAAACTAGTCGATTAAAAGCTAGATCAAATTTGTTTAAAAAATAAATCTGTTGTTTTTTTATTGGAAAATAATTTTTTTTACTAAAAATTTTGCTATTCTATTTTTGATTGAAAACTGATGTTTTTTATTTCAAAATTTATCTATTTGTTTGAAAATCGATCTTTTTCTGTTGAAACTTCAACTGTTTGATTGAGAATTAATGTATCTTTTTTAAATCTTCTCTATGGTAGAAAATTCAAGTTCTCCAGTTAAATATTTATGATTTTATTTTAAAATTAATCTTTTTGGTTAAAAATAAAACTACTTAGTTCAACATTGAACTTTTCTCTCAAAAATTTATCTTTTTGATTAAAATTCATCTATTCCAGATAAAGATTCATCATTCTAGTTGAAAATTAATTAATTAAATTAAAAATTCAACTTTTTGGTTGAAAATTGGTCGTTCTTAGTTAAAAATTCAACTTTTTTGTTTAAAATTTATAATTTTTTTTAACTCGTTTATTGATATCTATTGATAGAAAATTAATCTTCCTGTTTGAAAATTGTCGTTTAAAAATTCTAGTATTACCATTTAATCTTGATCATTTTAGTAATTAATTCATTTTTTCGATTGAAAAAAAAGTACTTGATTAAAAGCTGGATCAAATTTATTTTAAAAACAATCTGTTGTTTCTTTTTGATGGAAAATAATTTTTTGAACTGCAAAGTTTATTATTCTAATTTTGATTAAAAGCTGATCTTTTTTAGTTCAAAATTCATCTACTTGTTTAAAAATTGACCGTTTTCTGTTTGAAACTCAACTGTTTGATTGAGAATTAATATATTTTTTTTAATGTTCTTTTTGGTATGAAATTATTTTTTTCCATTGAAAATTCCACTATTTGCTTCAAAATTCATCTATCTCTTTGAAAATACAAATTTCTCCTTGAAAAATTTGGAATTTTAAGCGGTTTAAATTTAATTTAATATAATTTAATTAATTTAATATCGTGCTACAGTATTTAAGGATATCCTCTAATATTAATTAAATTTCTAGAAACTAAAAAACAAAAAAACATTTATCATGAATTCGCGAAAAATTATACCTGGAGAAAACTTGAGATAAATGCAAAAAAAATCATGGAATTGTCAAAAAACTTTTTTCCAGGATTTGAGTAGACATCCTCTATGAAGAAAATTATTAAAACTGTCGAAATTTCTAGGTAACGGAAGGCCAACCACCAAAAGCTCCGAACGTTCCAAAATGCATTTTCACAGAAGGTGGAGTCAAATGTGGAGAACGGACTCTTCCTTCAGCAAAACATTGTCGAAAACACATTTTAAGTGTAAGTTAATTATTTTCTTACAAAGTAACAAAAAATTAGATCGATTTTCTAGTTTTTTTTTTTGTTTTTTTTTCTCTCTTTTAGGACCAGCATCAAGTTTTGTTCAAAGCGTGCGGAGCTGTCAGAGCGGACATAGAATGCCACGAACCCGTACCGGCAATTTTTGAGATGAACTGCGTCTTTCACATGGATTTGCCACCCCAAAGTAAACTGGAACCAATGAGGGTAAGACATTGCTGATTAACTTACCGGGAATGTGCAAAGTCGAAATTTCAGACTATTTTTATCGATTTTGGGTTCGATTTGTGTTGCGAAGTGTTAATGCGCAATTATAACTTTATAAAACACTAGTGCGCAGTCGCAAATTGCATACAAATAGATTCAAGAGATCTTATTTTCTATCTTTACTAACCCGTTTACTCCAGGGCTTTTTTTTGCACCACTTAACCCCAGGGGGGGGGGTCAAATCGACCCGACGCTTTAAAAAAATCGAAAACGTGTTCCTAAAAATCTGAAAAAATTCATGGTTCTTGTTTGAACCTTCTACTTGGCGGTACAATTTCACTATAGGTGTCTTTTTAAAATCATTGATGATATATTTAAGAAGAAACAAATTAACTCATAGAAAAAAATAGTTGTTTTTTTTCAAAAATTCATAACTCAGAGACAAATTAATCAAATTGAACGCTTCAAAACGGAAATTAAAGGGGAAGAGTGTGCCTTTCAATAAAAAATTTTGCAAGAAATTTTCACGGAATTAAAAGCCTTAATTTTTAACATGAACTCATGCATTATTTTAGGTGTGAATGTAGGAGGTTTTGATAGAAATATATACATTTTTCTATGCAAAACCATTTATTTAGTAACAAAAAACTATTTTTTTAACTAAATATGTACACAGAGGACCATGATTTTTCTTATTTAATTAATATAAAGTGAAATCGTAAGGTAAATGCACATGTTATCGTTCGTGCTCCTTTTATCGTGCTAACTTGATTGAAATGTAATAGATAATAAATTTTTATACTTTGACTTATAAGGAGCAATAAGTACATTCACCTTACTGTCGCTAGTACAAAAAAAAGAAAAATAGTAAAAATACCCCAAGTGTGGTCTCACGAAATGCATACGTAAACCACAGGGAGGGGTCAAATCGACCCGAACTGCACTTTGACTAAACCCTATAGCTGAATGAAGGATACTAGCAAGTCGAAACTGTGCACGAGGCTTCTATCCTTGAGTACAATTTTTTAGGTGTGGGTAAGAACCGGTCTCCTTGCTTGGTTCGAAAATAGCGCCGATTTGAAATTTCGGCATGGGTCAATTTGACCCCCCCCCCTCTGGAATTAACGGGTTAATAATAATTTCATTATATAAATTTCGAGGAAAAGGTATCACTTCAAACTGGAAAGAGCGCTTAAGTTAAATGGTAAAATAGGTCAAAGTAAGAGACAATATATTATTATTAAGGGCATGTAATACTTAGAAAATTATCGATTTTACCAGTTTTAGATTCCCCCGAATTTTTTTCTAGAATAATAAATATTTTTTCTCAAAAATTTGGGAATGATAGTGAACATGCTAACGAACGTCCCTGCACACTTTTTTGTGGATAAATTTCAGAAAAAAATTGGATTTTGCTGAAAACTTGTGTGTATTTTTTCGAGGTTATGTGTGTTAAAATTCCCCCGAACGTTACTTTCGAACAGCCCCATTCATCGTCACCACTTTTCTGGTTTCTTACGATGCGGAGGGGAAATGTCGTTCAAACGAATCCAACAGATGGCGCCACAAAAAGTTGGTCTGACTTTTTGCATTTAATTGCATTAAGAAAAAGCAAAAATAATAAAAAAAACTGAATGCTGTTTGCAAATAAACAGAAGAAAAATATGATTAAATAAGAGTAACTATTACTAATTATTTAAAAAAGAAAAAGAAAAAAGTCATGAAAATATGTAGTTTAATATGAATAAAATTTAATTTTGCTATACATTTTGAAAGCAGTTCGAACTTTATATTTCTATGATTTATTTTGCTCATATTATTAATTTTATTATTTTTTCTAGTTAAACAAAATTATTTGTTGTTGAAATGATTAATGTAGGTAATCAAAAAATTAATAATTTTTAAGAGCTCAATGACAGAAATATGTAAAACATATACATGTTCAGAAGAATTAATAAAAAATTTATGTCACTTATATCCAATGTAAATATAATAATAATAAAAATATGTAAGACTGCAACTTAAGTTGCACAGTAAAGAATCTTTGTACCTTTAAAATCTTAACAATTTCAAGTTTTGAACGAAATATTTGTAAAAAGTAATGGTAATTTTAATTAAAATGTTTGGAGGGAATTATTTGGTGAAAAGTGAATGACAAGTCTGATAAATGAGAAAATGGATTTAACATAATGTATATATTTATTTAAATTGAACCGAACATCATGTATACATTTATACAGTTCAATCATTTATTTGTTGCTTAATCTTGAAAGCTTTTTTCTTGTTGCATTCAAGCCCTAAAAATGTTATTAAGAATTTTAAATTCAAAGGAGATTTCAAATGAAATAATTAATTATATTATTGCAAACCTCATTTCCAAAATGAACAAAGTATAAACTATTAAACTCTATAAACAAACGTACCGGACTTCTGACGCACAGTGGGAAAAAATTCACTTTTTTCGTTCAACTTGACGCTCCGCACTTTTGTCTCTATTTGTTTATTAATAATTTTTTCATCCAAAGTATGAAAATACTGAAATTTTTTTACGCTTTTATAACTGATCAGGAAAACTTTGGAATTGTCTTAAATGAATGTTTAGGGACTCACAAAATACAAATAATATGTTTATTATTCCATTTATTTGTTATCAACAAATTGACAAATAGTCTTATTATCGGTAAAAAAATTTTTTGTTAAAAGTGCTTCACATTAATGTAGGAATGACATTTAATAACAAAAATAATTTGAAAGTTTATAATAACTATTAATATAAACAATTATTTTGGCAAAATATTACAATTCGAAATTTTTCGAATTATAATTTTCTTCAATTGCCAGAACGACCACAGGTATTCCTTAGACGATTGAATATTCAATAATATTTGATAAAATATAACAATTTAATTTTTTGTAAATAAATTAGATAAACATATTCAAAATTTTGCTCCTTTCGCATAGAAATTTGTTTTTGCACTGGAAATGTTTAAACCTGTTGGACGAATGACATCTAGTCACAAAAATATTTGAGGATTTAACAATAACCATTGTTATAAATAATTCTCGTGTGACAAAATATTCAAATGTAAGGTTTTATAAAAAAAATTTATTTCCTACAATGGCTACGAATATTCCTAAAAAATATATCTTCGATAATATTTAGTTGAATATAACAACTTACATGTTTATCAACAATTTACATAAACAATTTCCAAATGTTGGCAGTTTCATAACACTGCATGCTAAGATTCACTCAATACAAAATATTTTAACAATAACCCACCGAATTGGTAATCAAAGAAAATTTTAATTTGATAAAAACTTAAATTCAAATATTTTGTCACAAGAATTGTTAATAACAGTGGATATTGTTAACTTTTTCTAATATTTTTGTGACTAGCAGTCATTCGCCCAATAGCTTAAAAAATTTCCAGTGCAAAACAAATTTTCTATGCGAAAGGTCCAAAATTTAAAAATTGTTTATCTAATTTGTTTACAAAAATTGTTTATCGCAGTAGTTATTGTAATCATTTAAAGTATTTTTGTTATTAAATATCATTCCTACATTAATGTGAAGCACTTTTAGCAAAAAAAAATTTACCGATAATAAGAGTACTTGTCAATTTATTCATAAAATTGGTTTATAACAAATGAATGGAATAATAAACAAATTATTTATATCCCATGAGTCCCTAAACATTTATTTAAGACAATATAAAGTTTTCCTGATCAGTTATTAAAGCGTAAAAAATTGTTATGCACAAAATTTTAGTTTTTCCGTAATTTGAGTGGAAAAATTATTAATAAAAAAATAGAGCAGACAAGAGTTAGAAGAGTCAAGATCTATAGAATTTAATAATCTTTAATTAAAAAAAATTTTTTAATCGCAAGAAAACTAAAGGCTCTGGACATTTTTTAATGAAAAAAGTGCATTTCCTCCAAATGTGCGTCAGATGTACGGTACGTCTGTTTATAGAGTTTAATAGTTTATAGTTTATTCATTTTGGAAATAAGGTTTGGAATAATATAATTAACTATTTAATTAAAAATCTCCTTTAAATTAAAATTTTTTAATAAAATTATTAGGAGTTGTATGCAGCGGGAAGAAAGCTTTCAAAATTAAACAACAAATAAATGATTGAACTGTGTAAATGTATATATGATGTTCGGTTCAATTAAAATAAATATATAAATTATATTAAATAATATTAAATCCATTTTCTAATTTATTTGTCTTGTCATTGACTTTTTACCAAAATATTCCCTCAAACATTTTAATTATAATTGCCATTACTTTTTAAAAATATGCCCTTCAAAACTTGAAATTGTTAAGATTTTAAAGGTGCAAAGATTCTTTACTTTGCAACTTAAGTTGTAGTCTTACATATTTTAATTATTATTATATTTATATTGGATATAAGTAATATACATACATTTTTTATTAATTCTTCTGATTAGCTACATTTTTTTCATTAGTTACATTAAAATTTCAGCAATAAATAATTTTCTTTAACTAGAATAAATAATAAAATCAATAATATGGAAAAAATAAATCATAGAAATATAAAGTTCGAACTGCTTTCGAAATGTATCTCAAAATTAAATTTTATTCATATTAAACTACATACTTTCATGACTTTCTTTTTTTAAATAATTAGTAATAGTTGCTCTTATTTTTTCATATTTTTCTTTTGTTTAATTGCAAACAGCATCAAGTTTTTTATTATTTTTGTTTTTTTCTTAATGCAATTGAATGCGAAAGTCAGACCTACTTTTTGTGGCGCCATCTGTTGGATTAGTTTGACCAACATTTCCCCTCCGGTAGAGTTCAGAGCCGGTTATATTACTTTGAGAACGGTATCGAGATTGAGAATGTAACCCAGAAATAAATTCTCTGAGAATTTATGAGAATCTCAGAATTTATTTTAGTTGATAGAAAATTGCATTTTTTCGCTAAGTTTTCGGTTGAAATTGGTTAGAAATTAAGCTGTTAAACTATTTTCTTGAAAACTTAACTATTTTGTAGAAAAATTACTTTTTGTTTAAAATTTATATTTTCATGATGAAAGTTTCACTTATAAAAAAATGTTTTTTTTTTTTATTATAAATTCATCTGTTTTGGTACAAAATGGATCCTTTTTCGACAAAAATGCAACTATTTGGTAGAGAATTGAATTATTTTGTTCAAAATTCATCCTTTTTGGTTGAAAAAATTCGTCTTTTTGGATTGAAAATTCAATTTTTTGATAGAACAATTGATGTATTTGATTCAAAACTTCATCTGTTATAGAAGAAATTTCATTTTTTGTATGAAAATGCAACTTTTTGGTTAAAAATCGTTCTTCTTTGCTTGATAATTCAACTAATTTGTTTGAAAGGTTTGGTTGAATCGTTTTTTTTAAGAAATTAAGTTTTTTTGTTTTTTTTTTGTTTGTTAAAGATTTATATTTTAAGTTGAGAAGTTATCTCGTTTATTAAAAGTTTAATTATCTTGTTACAAATTAATTTTTTTAAATTGAAAATGCAACTACTTGGATCAAAGTTAACCTGCATTATGAATTTTTTTTATTGAAGGATCATGTATGGTTGAAAATTTAACTGTTTAGTGGAAAATACTGATTTTTTTCGTTTAGAATTTATTTTATAAAGGAAAATGGAACTTTTCCATTTTAAAATTGATAGTTTTAGTTAAAAATTCTCGTTTTTTTTTGTAAAAAAATTATTTTTTTAGTGTGAAATTTCCTTTTTTTGCGTAAAAATGCATTAGTTTCGTGGAAAATAAATTTTTTGTTGAACAGTCATATGTCTTTTTTAAAAATTTCATTTTTGTAAATAATATTTGTCCTTTGCTTTGAAAGTTCAATAATTTAGGTAAACTTTTATTTATCTTTTGAGTGAAAAATCTTTATTTGTTGGAAATTTGTCTTTTTGGTTTTAAAATTATTTTATTTTATTGTATACATTTCATTCTTTTTTTATTAAATTATAAACTATGACACTTTTTTTCTTGACAATTTGTTTTTTTAGGTTGAATATTTAACTATTATGTTAAAAAATCAATTATTTTGTTGAAAATTCCAATATTTTGTTAAAAAGTTATCTTTGAAAGTAGAAAACATTTTTTTTTGGTTTGAAATAAATTTTCACATTTGGAAATTTTATATTTTTATATGAAACACTGTAATTCCTGAACATGTCTGAGCTGGAACATAATTTATATTCAACCGCTGATATAACCGGAACAATAAAAATATTATTAAAAATCATAAATGACTAAATTCTCTTAAATTCTTTTAAATTCTCCTAAATTCTGTCATATTCTCGGTTATATAATCTGAACTTAAATTCTCGGGAATTTAAAAACTCTACCCTCCGGATCGTAAGAAAACTACTACTACATACACATACACCGTCGAGGCAGGGAACTGGTCTCAACTCTACCTAGAGGATCTCTAATTTTACCATTTAAATTAAGCGCCCTTTCCAGTTTGAAGCGATACTTTTTCCCGCGAAATTTAAATAATGTAATTATTATTAATGAAGATAGAAAGTAAGATTTTTTAAATTCCAATGAAAAATGCTTGTAAATGCTCCTTAATTCCTCAAAGCACGTTGAGGTCGAGCATATTCTCATGCTCGTGAGAATTTCTCCGAGCACTTTAACTCTTTATAGAACATCACCGCTACAGAACATCGTACACATATATTGACTTTTGTATCTCGCAGTTTACGGAGAAAAAATGTACGAACGAGGAAAAGGCGCCAACGGATAGTCAGTCAATGGAAATTGACGTCGTTGGCGAGCCTCAGGAAATTGATCCTGACGACGATATGGCTGGAATTATGCGTGAATTGAATGACACGACTCCTGTTCAAAAAGCAGCTTTAAACGAAAGTATAAACCGCGAGGAAAGCATTGACACTGGCTTCAGCCTAACGCATCATTTGAGCGAGTTGGTTAAGGTAGCTGATACTTCTGTTTAGTTTTCTTTCTAATTTTCAAAATGTACACAAGGAAACTTAACTTTTTGAACTGAAACTATGAAGTTTCATATTTAAATAAAACTGAGAATTAAGATTTAAAATTTCTAAATATATGTGTTAAAACTCGTGAAGGCGACATACGAAGTCGATTGTTCCTCGTGCCTTTGTATTTTCTTTCGTAATGAAGTTTTGTATATTGTACAATTTAGTTTCGATTTAGAATTGTTATTTAATGTGGAAGTAGTAATAATATTTAAGGTCACTGTAAATAAAAGACGATTTGCGTCAGTGTGATAATTATGCTGTAAAAATAGTTAAGTTGTAAAAGAAGTGAAAATAAAATTAAAAAGTAACCAAATTTTAAATTTTTCTCTGGTTTCTTTTGTCGAGAAGGAGTATTTTTTTCAGTTTTATATAAACGATAAAGTTTAGGAAACATATGAAAGTAAATTTCAAATCCAAAATGAATTAGTTATTATGTTTGTTGTGTTGAAAATGAAGACTCGCCAAGCGATGCCAAGCAAAAATAATTTCAGAGTATGTTTTTATTAAATGGAAAAGTTAATTTTTTCATACATGAAAATTCAACTATTTTTCGTTGAAAGTTTATTCATTTTGGTTGAAAAGTTTATTATTATATTTTAGGCTGAGCACTCATCTTTTTTTTATTGAAAATTTAATTATTGTTTTAAAACATAACTATATTGTTGAAAGCTGATTAATTTTGTGAAAAAGTTATCCTTTTTGTTGAAAATTCAACTGTTTCTATTATTTTTAATTATTTAATTATTTTAATTATTCAACAATTTCGATGGAAATTTATTTTTTTGTATTAAGTCAACTGTTTTTCATTGAATCATATAACGTTGCAATGAAAAAAAAATTCTGGAAAATTTGGACTTACAACATTTTTTATCGAAATTTTGGTAATAAAAATTCTTGTTGTTTTTATTAAAGCCAATGAAAAACAATAAAATAATTTTTTTTAAATTATCTCGAAATGTTTGCTTCAAAAAATTTCCTATCGAAATTTTGTTTATAACAATTCTTATTGTTTTTATTAAAGCTTATAACGTTGCAATGAAAAAAAATCTCGAAAAGTTTTCTATCGAAATTTTGTTAAAAATAATTCTGATTATTTTTATTGAATCCTATAACGTTGCAGTGAAAAAAAAAATTCACGAAATTTTTGGCTGACAAAATTTTTTATCGAAATTTTGTTAATAACAATTCTGATTATTTTTATTGAAGCCTATAAGTTACAATAAAAAAAAAATCTTGATGTCAGTCGGCTATAAAATATATGCAGAAATCTTAAGAAATAGGTTGGAGAGTCAGGTAGAACAAAAAGAAAGTATCCCACATAATCAGACGGGCTTTAGAAAAGGAATGGGAACTATAGACAACATCTACGTACTTAACTATTTAGTTAACAGAAATTTGGGGAGAAAGCAAGGGAGACTAGTCGCTTTGTTCGTAGATTGCAAAGCAGCGTTTGACTCAGTGAATAGAAAAGTACTATGGCAGGCAATGAAAGAGAGAGGAGTAGAGGAAAAGTTAGTGGAGAGGATAAAGGAAATTTTTACTGAAACCAGGATTAGGATGAAAATAGGAAAGAAAAAAGGGCAGGTTTTCTGGACAAGCCGAGGTCTAAGGCAAGGGTGCCCTTTGAGTCCGTTACTATTTAGTATCCTATTGGCAGACTTAGAGGAGAAGCTAAAGAAGAAAGGGAAAGGAGGAACGGCTTTGGGTAATAGCAAACTATACTCTCTAGCATACGCGGACGATGTAGTTCTATTAGAAGAGGATGAGAAGGGGATGAACCTAATGATGAGAATCTTCGAAGAGTATGTGGGAACAAAAGAGCTGACGGTGAACGTAGATAAGTCAAAGGTGATGTGTTTCAGAAATAGAAAGAGCAAAATAAATTACGTTTGGAAGATGAACGGACAAAAAGTGGAAATTGTGGGAGAGTTCTGTTACCTAGGTTTTTAGTTTGAGGCAGAAGGAGGAAACGAGCTGCAGGTGAGGAAAAGAATTGAATGTGCGAGTAAAGTAATGGGCCAAGTATGGGGTATAGGAAAGAGACGGTTCAAGAACGATTGGAGAATGAGGGTCTGGTTGTTTAATGCGTTGGTGTGGGCGGTGTTGTGTTATGTTGTGGAGATCTGGGGATGGAAGGAACATAGGAAAGTAGAGAGTATGCATGAGCGATTCCTGAGGTGGGTAA
>NC_046657.1:107737252-107741775 GCF_010883055.1 Belonocnema kinseyi | reverse complement strand
AGTAGTAGTTAAGTTAGACTAAGGATGGAATTGTAAATATATGTACAGGGAGCGGTGGCCCTCAAACCCGTAAAAGGGAGAGATTAAATACATACATACAATAAAAACAACCACATTTGATATTAACAAAATTTCGGTAGGATATGTTTTTCACCATAATTTTCGAACAAAATATTTTTCTGCGTTGCAATTCAATGTGCTCCAAATAAAAAATCAAAATTTGTCAATAACTAAATTTAGATGGAAAATCTATGAAACCAACATTTTCAAGAACAATTTTTTTTCTTTGCAACGCCATAGGCTACAATAAATGCAACCACAATTGTTATTAACCAAATTTCGACAGGAAATTTTTGTCACAAATATTTGTTTTTTTCATTGCAACTCTGTAGGCTTCAATAAAAATATTAACATTTGTTATTAGACCAATTTTGAAGATTATTTTTAACACCGAAATTGTCCAACCAAATTTTTTTTTGTAAAGTTTCAATAAAAACAATCACATTGATACAATTGATGAATGGTAAAATAATTTAAGTATGCATGATTGGTAATATACGCGCAACAAGACTAGACGAAAAATGATTTGCTTCTGCCTATTCATGCCTGCGATGTACATTTCTTTATTTTGGTCAAAATGTAATGGATCCTTATTGCTGCGATTAAGGAAAAGTTTACGGTGGCGGCATAGAGCCCCCATAAACCATCCCAAATTTTTTCAGAGTCAAAGGAATAAGCTTGTCGCCCTTGCAAAGGGCTCTCACCTCTCGAGAGCAAATAGCCAGGGCGACAACTTCACGCCTTTGGCTCGGAAAAAATTTGGGATGGTTTATGGCGGCCCCATGCCGCCACCGTAAACTTTTCCTTTATCGCAGCAATAAGGATCAATTACATTTTTACAAAAAAGATATAATTTGATAATAAACAAAGTATAAGTAATAGTAATATTTTTTAAAAGCAATTATATTATTTAATTTTTATAAAAATTATTCAGCTTTATTACAAGTCCCTGCGATTATTAGAAGTTGATAAAGAGACTTAGTTTCTTATTGTTTATAGCATAAAGAGTTATTAATTGATTTTAAACTAGCTGACGCTAATATTTTAATTCAGACTTCCTTTATCAATGTACAAATTTTCAGAAGATTTGATTCAAAATTCCAAAATGTACAGCACGTCCAAATGTGTACATTCAGAAATGCTCATTAACTTATTAAATATAAACATTATAATAAATTTTCCTAAAGAAAGTTGAAGTAGACCCAAAAAGAAGTGTCTTTTATCTCTAGAAATTTCTTGATAAAATTGCTTCCTACAAAGAAAATCACCTTTCTATTCTGGCTCTGAATTTTGTTATTTCTTTAATCGATGTTTTTTCGAAATCAATCACTTTTATCAAAAAATGTTCTCTTGGACAAAAATTCTTCTCTGTGAGTAGTCCAACTTTTTTTTGAAGCTTTTTTCTGTGAAATCAATATTTTAACCATAATAAGAACAATGTTATTTTCCCTCACTTTTCAAATGAATTGTTTATTTTTATGTTAACAATTGATTGAATCAAAAAATGGTGAAGGACATTTCTCTTCCTACATCGGTTTTCTAGCCGACCATATATTTAAACTTTCGAAAAACTCCAAATTGTAACAGGGCTATTGCATTAATTAAAAAATAATTGAAACGCGATTATCTCGAAACTCCGGCATTTTTCAGGGGGGGGGGGGCATCCTACTTTTTCGTAATCAGCACAACATTTGTTGTGCTGAAAAAAAATTACATTTTTGTAATGGATTCGTCTGTTGAAGTTTTCTTTTTATATATGTCAAGTTCGAAAATATATGAATTAGAATTTTGGATAAAATTCTTCTTTTAGGTAACGGATGGGACATGTACGATTAGGAAGTTACACAGTAATACAAGAATCTGAATTTCAGTAGAAAAAGGCGATTGACTTTTAGATGTAACCAAAAGGATCATTCGCCAGTTGAAAGTTAACTGACGATGATAACATGACTTTAAGTAATATATATATATATATATATATAACAATTTTGAATTTATAAATAAGTTTGATTCAAAATTCTAGTTTCAAATATTTAAAATATTAAAATTTAAACATTTCAAATAATTTAGTTTGCAAATTTTTTTATTATAAAGGTTTGAAATTATTACTTTTATAGTATTATGTTCATTTAGGTTTCACCAGATTCAAATTTGAATTGAATACGTGCGGAATTCATCACAACAACTGGTTGTCCTTCCACAAGCACAGCAATTTTTTATATTTTCTCCTTCCTGAAACATTGTGTTTAATCGCCACATATTTCTGTAATTTTGGTCAAATTTTTTATTTGATAGTCTGAAAAAAGTTTATTTTTGCTCTTTATATCCAGTTGCCATTCTCATCATTTCATCAAATCTTATATGTAACGATATGGACGTTTTTCGACATTGTAGCATATCAAAGAATAAGAGTTTAATTTTTAATTTACGAATTATTTCAAACTTTGAGTTTGAAATTCTAAAATTAAGAAATTATTGAGTTTAAATGTAAGCAGTTCAGAAACCTAAATTTTAAAATCCTATTTTTGAAGTCTGCATTTTCACTCATTCATATCAAATCGAAACAAGATTAAAAATGTATATTTTTCATACTTAAAAAATTTCACATGGCATAATTTTAAATTAAACAAAGTTAAAGGCTTCTGAATCCATATCGTACAATTTCAAATGCTTTATTAATAAAAAAGTTTCTAGAAGGCTTGTCATTTTTACATATATTAATGACCGTTTGAACTCGAAATCGCTGTTTGAAATGTTTTAATTAAATATTTAGAACGCTCAGTGATCAGAAAACTTCCACTTCGATTGATTTAATTTGCAATTTAGTCTTAAGTACTTTAAATAACAAAATGTTTAGCTTCAAAAACTTAAACTTTGAATTGTATTAACTCGTGTAAAATTTTTTTAAGCAGGAAATTATTCCAGATTTTGTCTTCGATTTTAGTAGCTACCTTGCGAATAATAGAAAAAGTTTGTTTTACGTCAATCATTAGTGGTAAAAGGGAAGCCATAATCTAAGGATTGCCGAATAAAATATCACCGACATTGATGTAAATTCACTGCTCAATTTAGAAAGAATTTTGTCCATCATTTTGAGTACTTATGTTTCAATAAGCTAAAAATCTAGAAAGTTGAATTAATAAATTTTTTTTAAAAATATAATATGAATTTATGTGTTAATAATTGCAAATAATTAAAAATTGAGACCTCTTTCTGACGAAAAATATTTTATCTCTAATATTAATTTTTAATTGTTTAATTTTATATAATTAATAACAGCTTGACATTTTAAAATAATAAAAATACTTTAAACTTCCAAGAGCGCATAATAAAACATTACAATTTTGCTTCATTATTACAAAATCAAATTTTTTATTTTTATCCGGTATCTGATTTTATATTTTTAATAAAGAATACTATTAACTCATTTTTTTTCTTATCACCACTTTCATCTGGTATGAATTATTTACAAAATGTTTATTCACTTTGTTTCATAATATATACTGTTATATTGTTTCTTATCGATCTCAATTGATTATTTCAAAATTCTTTCCTTTCTCTTCTGCAGAATTCACAATGCAAATTTAGAATCTCTTAAGGCCATTAGACGAGTGGGTCACGTGAACAGCCACTTTTTTATTTCCCAACTTATTTTCACACAAGGGCCACATCGAGTTGAAAATTTGGGATAATAAATAAGAAGCACTAAGAAAGGTGGGTCTGGACCAAATTTTAATATTTATGAAAAAAGCAAAAACAAATTATTTACACCAAAAAACTTTTTTCATAATTATACTGATTTAGGACCACTCACCATTCTTAGTGCTTCTTTAGTATGCCAAATTTTCAACTCGATGTGGCGTTTCGCGTGAAAATAAGTTTGGTAATAAAAACAGTGGCGGTAAAGTAAGGTACTTTACTAGTCAAGACAAGTCCACAAAAATGATAGGTAGTTTGGGTCTGAACTTTTTCTAGGGATAACTGGCAGCTTTGATAATCTTTGGCCAAATAGTGACAATAGGCCAGTCGTCCTGAATTATGAAATAAAATAATGAATGTTCAATTTTCGTTAATCCATTATTGTTGAATAAAATATTCAATAAAATTGTATCTTTTTATACTCAGTCGTTTATATATTGTGTTGTACTTGTTCCTCTATAAAAAAGAGTAACCAGTGGAAGTTCTAATTATGATCAGTAGTGAATAATTATTATTCTTAGGCAATTAAAAAACCAGGCCGTTTTCTAGGTTTGTTTGTTTAGAGCCTGCCTCTAAATATCACTGCAGTAATAAAACAGGAACATATGCATGTATGCGAACTAAATAACCATTCCAACGTTAAAACATTTTTTGGCCCTGACAAGGGCCGATTGTAAAAGCAGTAAATGGATTTGTAAGTTAAGCCTTCTTTTCAGTCTTCTTGGGCAAGAGAACGGCTTGAATGTTAGGGAGAACTCCACCTT
>NC_046657.1:107727711-107737152 GCF_010883055.1 Belonocnema kinseyi | reverse complement strand
ATAATTTCCTTTGCGAAGGAGACGATGGAGTCTTCCAACGGGGAACTGAAGTCCAGCTCTGCTAGAGCGAGTCTTTGACTTGCCACCCTTTGCACGACCTTTACCACGACCAGACATTTTTAGATTTTTTGAAACACACGACGTACTCACAAGAAAGTCTGAGGAAGTAATACATAAAATTTCTGAAAACACGCATTTTATGCACTTGGCGGGGTGGGAGAAGTGGTATGGCGCATCGAAACAGCGCAGAACGGAGTGGGGAGAAACAGACTGTTCTTGTCTCTTCCCAACTGGATGCACCAATCAGGGTTTCGTCCTCACTCTAGTTTTTTCCATTGAGGCGCTCTCCCTATCGTATCGCTTTTAAATAGGTGACGTTAGAGAGTAACCGACAATTCGTTCTGAAGTTTCGTTTAGTACAGGCATCTGTGTTTCTGGAAGATAATGGCCCCTAAAACGAGTGGTAAAGCAGTCAAGAAGGCTGGTAAAGCCCAGAAAAATGTCGCCAAGACCGACAAGAAGAAGAAGCGTAAGAGGAAGGAAAGCTACGCTATCTACATCTACAAAGTCTTGAAACAGGTTCACCCTGATACTGGAGTCTCCAGCAAGGCAATGAGCATCATGAATAGCTTCGTCAACGACCTCTTTGAACGTATTGCCGCTGAATCTTCCCGCTTGGCTCATTACAACAAGAGATCCACCATTACATCTCGGGAGATCCAGACTGCTGTCAGACTTATTCTTCCTGGTGAACTAGCTAAGCACGCCGTGTCTGAAGGTACCAAGGCTGTTACCAAGTACACCAGCTCTAAATAAATTTTATTAACATTCTGCTGAACTATACAATCGGCCCTTTTCAGGGCCAACATATTTTTAGACGGAGGAAAAATTTCATGTTGCCTTATTTTGTTTTATTACTTTCTTACGCACTCGTTATGTAGAATTTTTCCCTGATTACGAAAATCGAGGGTGTTTGTTCCAGAAATGGTCAATTTTGAGATAAATGTATTTCAATTTTTTTAAATTAGTGCCAGTTTCTACGTAAATATACATCCGCCGACAAAAAGTTTGAAAGAAAAGTGTTACTACTTGGCCAGGCGAAAAATTTTTTTAGTATGTAAGTTTTCTATAAAAATGAAAAATTTCAAGAATTCGATGATAATATAAATTAAAAAAATCTATATAAGGTATAAAGTGTCGTTTTCTCATTTGTAGTGGTGTTACCTTTTTTCGGAAATTAAACAAATTGCACAATAGATTTTTGGGCCCACAAAATGGTTTGTCTACGGCCGGCGCCTTTGGTAGTGAAAATACTTTTGGGCCGTTTATTGCTGTATCATTCACTTTCAAAAGGGGTGCTGAAATACTGTAACAAATTCTGCCTACTTTTTACTTAAAAAAAGAAAGTGCTGTAACAAATAAAGTATAGATGTTACAAAGTTGTAAATACAGCCATTTAATTCATAAAAATGTATGGAAATGATTGAGCTTAATTACAACTTTCTACCTCGGTTAGAAGCTGAGATCGAGACTCAATTTCTAATTGCCCCTAGCTTATACAATAATTGTTTTTTTCCGTAAGTTTAGAAAACAAATATCTTAGTGCCTTTTCATACTATTAACTCGATTTTTGTTTCAAGATTTCACTTATAATTATCAATGATATCATGGAATAAAGTTCATGTATTTCATTATTTGCATTAACTTGGTAAATAAATAAAATTGAATGAAGAGCTTCAGATAAATTTATAGTGCTCAGTCAAAATGGTAAGTTTTGTACCTTGATATTTTTCAATAAAATCAACTCTTTTCGAGAAAAACGACACTACTTTGTATAGATTTTTTTGATCTATATTAACGTCGAATTTTCGAAATCTTTCAGTTTTATTGAAAACTTACATATTTAAAAAAGTTCCGCCTGGCCAAGTAGTAACACTTTTGTTACAAGCTTCTTGTCTTCGGATTATTATTTACGTAGAAATTGGTGCATTTCAATTCCTCTGACATTTTCTCTTTGATTGTTCATCTTCTGCATTAACAATTAAAGTAATCGAAATCTGGCTGAGGAACTTTTTGTTCGTAAACATATACACCAGACGATCGCGAAAGAAAAATAGTAAAAATCATAAAATTGTAAGCGGGCTACTTGATTAATTTAAAAAAAATTTAAATGCGATTATCTCAAAATTGACCCATTTCTCGAAGAAACACCCTCGATTTTCGGAATCAGCGGAAAATTCTACATTAGATGCAACATCGAAATCGACAGGACCTATGACGGCATACAGGTCTACTCCTGGCTCCTAGAGTAATTTAGAAGAACCAAAACGTTACAAAATAGAAAATACCACTGATTATAAAAGCATTCACAGACTTGTGGTTTTCTATATTTTTCCATTGCGTCGTGCCCTTGCCGTCGTCGACCTTTTGTTCGCGTTGCAAAACCGCGGACCTGAGATTTGTCCTACCTCTCGGGCCTCAATTCGAAAACTTTAGGGCAGCGTCCCTCGTGCCGTACCATAAGCACCTGACAGCTAATATGCCAATTTATAACGATAATCCTCCGTTGAGGACTTTAGATAATTTTATGAATAAAATACGTTTCGAGTGTTCTGTTAGAGAATTTGCTATTATTAAGGAAAAGAGGGTAGAAACGCTTCACTTCAGAAATACGCAATCTTTACTCTTTGAATTTTGATATAGAATTAATACAAAATATTGGATTACAAGTTGTTATGATTGATTATTCGTTGTACTTGAATTTCTAAAATTTCAAATGATGGATAAAAAAGAACTAATTTTTAATAAAAAAGTTCAATCCTCACTCAAAGCACGTGAATCTTCAACCAAAAAGTTATTTGCTTTTTTAATAAAAATATAAGCTTTCCGTAAAGTAGTGAAGAAACTCGAAGTTTTTTCTAATATTTTAAGCAATTTACAGTGAAAAGCATTAAAACTTAAAAGATTAAAACTTTTTTTAATGAACACTTTTTAAATTAGAAGTTAAATCCTTTTTATTTTGAGTTGCCACAAATCAATCATTCTTCAATTGTTATTTATACATCAATATTTGTTTTGAAATCTTGTTGAATATTCTTTTTAAATTATTTTTTTAAAATGTAAAAGCATTAAAATTTTTACTGGAATCTTAAGTATATTTTGTTATTATCTGAAAAGTTTAAAAATCATTTAAAAACGTCAAAATTTTTTCAAAACTTCTGAATATCGTTTAAAACAATTCGAATTAATAATAATAATAATATAATAATATATAATATAATAATAATATAATCAAACCGAAGGGCCTATGACAAAGCCACCGAACGCGTCCTCGGATTGCGGATAGAGGGTCCCAGTACCAAGGGTTTCTGCTGAATATGGTTATAAAAACAAAGAAGCAGTCGCGGACAATTGTCCAGGGGTGGTCCCGAAGGAATTAACCCCCAAGCGGAGGTGTGAAAACCGTGCCGAAAGCTTCTTCTTTCTTTCTCTTCCCACTCCACTGCAGTTGCGCTAGGAAGGGGAAGAACAATTAGCCTAGGTCTGGAGAAAAACACTCCGCGCAATTAAAGCGTGACCTATTTGGCCATGACTATGATTATTTTGTATCCAGAGATGATTTTCTGCCATAATGTTAGGTATTTGTTTTGGAGTCAGAATTATAACGTGAGGTTTAGAGGTTAGAATCAAATCGGAATGGTGGGAATAAACTGAAGGTGTCGGTGTATGTATTAAGAAAAATAAAAGGCGCGAAATTTGAATTAGAGAAATTACAACTTGAGAGATAAAGACAAATGCTTTGAAGCTGATATTGAAAGTGATAGTAGATGTGAATTGAGAGGACAAAATAATAAATTGACAAGTTGGTCACTTTTTGGAATTTTACAATGAAAATTGTATTAAATAAGTAAATTATTCTTTCTGAAAAAGTGTAAAAAAGGGAGAAAGGCTTTGTTCGTAGGATTAATGAGAAATGGTTCAAAAGAGAACGGTGGGAGAGATCTATTTTGAATCAGAGCCGACTCAAGTGTTTTTCTAGAGTCTGAGAATCTCTGGCAGGCCCACAACACATGGTTGATGTCCTCCTCGATAAAGCCGCAAGAAGCACAACCCCCAGCATCAATGAAGCCCTTCCTAGCTAAGCTAACGGCAAGATTGTAGTGATTAGAACGTAGTCTTAAGATGATGACTACTGATTTTCTATCTAGATTAGATTTGTGAAACCACGGTTTAACGAATTTAGATGATTGAAAAAAGTTATGAAAATAATATTGACCAACTCCTGTTGATTCCGAAACTCTACTACAAGCTTCCAGAGCTGAGTTCAGATGAAGGAGAAGGATGGTGGACCAAATGTCGGGGTGTGGCAGTTTTAACTCATGGAAGGTTCCTTCTATGGTAGCCGATTTTGCTAAATTATCCGCATTCTCATTACCTGGAATGCCCTTGTGACCAGGGATCCAGACTAAAGTTATGTTAAGATTATTTTCGGAAGCAATGGAAAGAAGATTTCGGATTTTGAATATAAGGTATAATGTAGATTACGAGTCATTAAATTTTTGGCAAGCTTGCAAAACGCTTTTTGAGTCAGAGAAAATTACTGAGTTAGGAATTTGTCTATCTAAAATAAGCTGAATTGCTTCATTAATAGCCAAAGCCTCCGCTGTATAGATTGAAGCATGTTCAGAAATATTGATTTTAGTTTCTACATTAAGTTGTGGGGAGTATATTCAGACCCCCACGAAAGACTCTGGGAATTTGGAGTCATCCGTGTAGAAGTGGGTGAAAGCAGAAAATTTATTATCAATGAAATTACTGAAAACTATTTCCGGAGAATTACTCTGTTGTATAGTTAAGCCTATTTTAAAATCAATCGTTGGTCGAAAGAACTTTAGCGAATAGGGAGCTAGAAAATGTAGCGGGGTAGCTGAGTTTAAAACTCTGTCTTTAAAACCTTTGAGTTTGTAGTAGGATTTTAAGAGGATAAAACTCTTGTCCAGGTTGAAAACTCTTGTCCAGGTTGTATTGGGTTAAACCATTTTTTGTTATATAGTACAAATTGTAGAGAGTACTGTGGATTGGATGGTTAACGTAAGAAACGTTTTTATAAAAAATTTATCTGATAATAGTTGGAATCGAGATACTAATGGTAATTCCTTAAGTTCTGCTTGCATGAGAATGATAGGTGTGGATATACGGTAACCAGATATGGCACGCAAAAATCTATTGTGCAATTTGTTTAATTTCCGAAAAAAGGTAACACCACTACAAATGGTTAGGACATGGCTACCATAGTCGAAAGAGCTCCTTCCCAGAGCACGAAATAAGATTTGGAGAATTTTTGGGTGAGAACCCCACCACGTACCACATAAACACCTTAAAATATTCAGGACTTGGTTGCATTTGTTAATTAACTTTGAGAAGTGAAATTCCCAAGATAAGGTGCAGTGAAAAATAATACCTAAAAATGAAGCCGATTCGGATGGAGTAATAATTTGATCATCTATTGAGATGGAAACATTATTTGGCAGATTTTTTATTGGAATTGGGAAAATAATTAATTTTGATTTTTCTGGAGAGATTGATAGTCCCCGTTCCTTCAAAAAGGAGTTGATGGAATTTAAGCTTTGCTGAAGAATAGATAAACATTCATTTAATTCGTATGATGTAAAATAGAACACTATGTCATCGGCGAATTCTAAGATTTTGCAACCCGGGTATATGATTGAGTGTAATTTCCGCGTATAAATTGTATACGATACAGGGCTAAGAATACAACCCTGTAGGAGGCCCTTCATGATTATAAATGGTCCTTTATTTACACCATTCAATTTGAAGAAAACTTTACGTTCATGAATTAAGTTGTAAATAAACTTGCAAATTTTGAATGGAAGACCAATTTCTATCAGGTCATTGATAAGAATGTTAGGAATGACGCTATCATATGCGGCCTTGATATCTAAAAAGAGACAGCCCGTATATTGATTTTTTGCTTGGGATAGATAAAGTTCTGAGGAAAGGATTGCCAGGTTATCGGCACAGGAACGGTTTTTCCTGAAGCCATATTGAGATGGAGGTAGAATATTCTGATTCTCCAACGAATGGACCAGTCGATTCAAAATTAATTTCTCGTTTATTTTTAAAAAGCAAGAGGCCAAGGCTATAAGTCGAAATTTATTTTTTGAACTTTTTGGAAGAAAGAAGATCAAAAAGTCTTTCCAAGAGTTTGGGAAAACATTCTCATTGACGATACAATTTAAAATGTGAAGCAGATGTAGGATTGAGGTTTTTGGGAGGTTTGATATTACCTCAAAGATAATTTTGTCCAGACCAGGAGAGGATTTGAGTTTCAGACTACTCAAAACAGCAGTCATCTCTTCGAAAGAGAAGAATTGCTCAAAAATGTCCAACCGCTGCAAAGTATTATTGTTAATTGGAGATGGAGACGAGAGATTATTATTCTGAAAGGAAGAATCACTTTCTAGAAAGGAGTTTGGAAGTGGTGGTATGGTTACATTAGACAAATCATTAGACATCTTTAAAAAAATTTCAATGTACCCATTCATATCATCTAATGTGTCCAAATTCATGGAACTGGAAGTAGATGAAGGTGGGTTCATTATTCTATGGCGAAATCCTCTAATTTTATTTCAGACATTAGTAAGAGAGGAGTTATACTACAAGTATTCACAATATGACCTAAAACTAGAAACTTTAATGGTTTTAAATCTTTTAGTGGCTATCGCCTGGTATTTTTGAAACTCAATGAAATTCTCATAGTTGGAAGAGGCCATATAGTGTTTATATTTAGTTAATCTAATACGAGTGACTTTATCACACTCATTATTCCACTAAGGGGGGGGGGGGAGACGGGTAAAATTTTTTCCTGGAAGGCTTCCTCTCAATCTTAGGGTCCGCCTTATGAACAGAATCATCTATATCCTTTACAAACTTGTAGTACGCATTAATAATATCATGTGATGATTGAAGCTCAGGAAGATTGTCATCTTTATAAAGAGATGACAAAAAGGACCTGAAAATTTTCCACTCTACTCTCTTTAAATTGTATTTGTGTGAAAAGAACTGATAGCATTTAAATGAAATGCCAAAAATAATTTTTATTGGGAAGTGTTCACTCCCCATTTTATCATCAAGAACCGACCAAGTAGCGAGTAGTTTTAAGTTAAAAGATACGATCGATAAGTCTACAGCTGATCTGGACTGTCCCGGACGACGAAAGAGAGTCGGTTCTCCATTGTTAATAACAAATAAGTCTGTTTCAGATAATGCATTAAAGACTGAATTCCCTGATGGACAAGAAGATTCACAACCCCAGGATGGGTGGTGTGCATTAAAGTCTCCCGCAATGAGTAAACTAGAAAAATTTGACATCGAGTCAAAAAACGTTTGCCAGTTAGTTGACCTAACGGAAGCCCGAGGATTTCGATATACATTTACAATGAGTAGTTGTCCCAAATCAGTTGGAACAATCACTGCCAGGGTATCCAGTATACCATCGAGACAATAGATAGAATCAACCTGTTTAAAGGGGATATAATTTTTAATAGCAATTGATAGACCTCCCCCCGCTCGATCCTGACGATCCTTTCTTATAACGTTATAACCTTTGCGGAGAAATCTGGATTGGGGTTTAAGCCAGGTCTCGTTCAAGAGGATGACATCAAACTCATATGCGATTTTTTCAAGTGAAACTTTTTTAGGGAAAATACCCCGACAGTTCCATTGAAGAATATTCAGAGAGGATTCTGTAGCCATTATTTAAGAAGAATTATTGATAGTAGCTATCTGTGAAAGGGGTGCTAAGTTAAGATTTTGAGGGAGGTTGGAGAGGGAGCTAAAATTGTTTAGCAGGGCAAACAAAGGAGCCATCTGATTGCAAAGTTCAGTTAAAAAAGACATAATCTGTGAAAGGCTTTCTGCAAATTGAGGAGGAAGTGATGAGTTAAGTGAGGGAGAAGGAGTAGCAGGACAGGGATTGATGTTATTTAGTGGGAAGGGAACATCTGTAGCATGACTGGTGTTAAAAGGGGTCGAAGTTATGTTTGAGTGAGTCAAATTAGCGTGTTTATCGCCGTGGAGAATGAAAAGAAAGAGAGGTATAGAGACCTTATAAGGGAGTTGCAACGTTTGTACCTGGAATATTCTGTTAAACTAATCATCCTTATCATTGGCGCTCTTGGAGGTATCAAGCTTTCACTCGTTAATAGCCTGAAAAGCATCCCTGCGTGTCAACAATAAAATAAATAATAAAAAATGTAAAAAAAAAACAAAGACCCAGCCATAAATGATATTCATGCGCGTAAACCCGGCGGAATGCGGAGAGTTGTTGTTATTTCTCTTATAAATATTTGAATATGTTATACAAAACGTTATGCGATGCCTTTAAATATGCCATTAGTTACAATACTATGCCGTACGTAGTTTTTTACTTTGAATCTAATTCTGACATTTTTTATACAAAAAATGTTTTTATGCAATCATTTGTTTAAAAAAATTGTTTAAACAAACTAATTTTATAAAACTAATCGCATATTTGGTTTAGGCATATTGAAAACCCCCTTAAATAATTGATGTTGTAATTGTCTTTTCTTTGCCTTCCTTATGAACATAAGCAGTTTGATTAAATTTGCAAAATTAATTAATTATTAATTTGTTCATTAAAAAGCGTAATTGAAGAAATAAAAGAACTATTATGGATGTAACTTTTGATATTCAACCTGATTCTGATATTTGTTTTGCAAAATTAGTTAATAACGCAATAATTTGTTTAAACAAATTAATTTTGCAAAATAATGGCAAATTTAAAATCAGCGATGCCTCAAACCCTTAAAACTATATCTGGTTTATATTGTGTGTGGTTAAAAAATCGTATGTTCACAGAAGAGTTTAAAAGACTGAGTTGGCGTTGGCCTTGTTATTATACAACATTTTGTTATCCGCCATATTGGACTCGCTATTGACATTTTTAAATAATAATAATAATAAGGATAAAAAAATTTATTTTTCTGTCACCATTTTGAAATTTAGCATTTTAGTAGTTTATTTATTTCCAGCAACATCAAAAATACCACATTGAATAATAATCTCGGGTTAATCATTTTTTTTTTCACCTTAAAAATGGTATATCTGAAGAGCATGTAAAAAACCACGTTTTTTTAAATATTTTGGTCCGCCATTTTGAAACAAAAGAAAAAGTAATTCTGAAAAAATTACATTTTTATAAAAGATTTTTTGTAATCTTCGAGTTCTAGAGTCATGAACTGCATGGAAAATTTATAAAATTGAACCAAAAGGGACAACAGCTTAATTTTATTGTGGGGACTCCGGAAAATTAAATTTACGATTTCTGTTTACAATTTCCAGTTTAAATATCTCAGGTACGCCAGCCTTCTAAGGGGCCATCCATAAATTACGTAACAC
>NC_046657.1:107719216-107727653 GCF_010883055.1 Belonocnema kinseyi | reverse complement strand
AAAATGGTCGGGAAATTGCGTTACGTAATTTATGGATGGCCCCTAAGGTATAGGCGAGAAAAAGCAAGCGAGGGGTAACGCACTGGATGAAATAGTGGGGGTAACCTTAGAAGGTCACAGTGCGAGTTGGGCATTTGCCTTAAATTTTATGCATCATTGCAATCTCATGGTGCAAAATTGCCGTTTTTTTAAATAGAATTTTTAATTAATATTTAAACCTGGTGCAAAGGTGTCAAAGTTTAGTAGTCAGCAATCGGTAGGAAAGCTCTTGTTGTTGAGTTTTTTTCCGGGCGCTAATCTGAAACATGCCCTTCAATAGCTTCATGGTTTAAAATCGTGAAACGATTTATGGTTATAGTACTAGCTTTTTACCTGGGATTGGCGTTTTAGAAACCACATTACTTATGATCAAACTGGCTCTTCTATATTTCAGCATCTATTCGCGATAAAGTATACGTTCGTTTAATGAAAATTTCAAATAAAAAAATAATATAGAAGAATAAATATAGGTATTGAAAAAGTTTCAAAATGGCAATATTTAACATTAAATTACAGCTTTAAATATAAAATCTCTTTTAGTACTTTTTTGGGGAAAAAAGAGAAATGAAAAAAGATTGTCTGTGTCAAAGCTGAGTTGATCCGGCCTATTTAATATGATACTCAAAACTTTGGTTTGTTTCTCTAACCTTGCTTATGAATTGTTTGTTAGTGATACAATTTCAGAAACTTCATAGGATTTTTTAAAAGTTAGAAAAACGTCTACGACACTTTTCCGTCGGTCTGTACATTAGTTTCACAAATTATTTAATAACTATTCAGAAAAATGCGCGTTTCAGCGAGGTTTTAAGGTTTCTTATCATAATATGCTTAGGTAAAAGAATTTTTTATTACTATACAAATTTTGATTAAATAATTAGGAAACAAATTATTTAAGAAAAAATTGTTTTCCACAGAGCGTTATAGGCTTCAATAAAATCAACTAAATTTGTGGTTGTAAAAATTCCGATCGCAAAATTTAAAAAAAAATCTAACAATTTTGTTTTTCTCCGATAACGCGAGTTTATTGTAAACAATGTGTTTTATCCTGTTTCTAGATATTTAATTCATATGTTTCATTTGCAATGCTTTGAACAAATTATATCGCAAGATATTCTTAAATATATTAACAGCATCGCCAAATTAAATAATTTAATAACATTATAAACATATTTCTTCAGTTTTTAAATTTTTCTAGAAAGTGTATGAATTCAGTTAAGTGCATATTAGGTAAAATATTAATGTAGATACTATATTAAATTCAATTTCCTAACTTTTCATGTGAAAATAATGCATTTTCAATTTTTAACCAAATAGTTGAATTTTCAGCTAATTATATGACCCATCTTTAACAAACTAGTTAAATTTTGAAATGAATAGGTTTATGTTTAAACCAACAATCAAATAGTTAAATTTTCAATTAAAAAAATTAATTTGACATGAAAAACAACACATTTGTAACTAAACTGATATATTTTCAACTAAAGTGATGAATCTTTAACTAAAGTAATAAATCTTCAACTGGACTACATTAATTTTAAAACAAAAAGATACATTTTCAACACAAAGATTTAACTTTTAATACAGGAGTTTTATTTCAACCAAAGAGTCATCTTTTTGTTAAAAATAAAACTATTTATAGATGAATATTTTAACAAAAAGATCAATTTTCAAAGAAGAAGAATAACTTTCTAACAAAAAATCTGCCTCGATAATGGGTTACCTCGCGCTTCGCGCTCGGATATTTGTTCTTTGCATTTGGAATGCTTGATTTACACTTTATCAAAAAAATATCTTTTAGATGGGAGTATTATTATGCGTCTTCATATTATGAATTATCTACCTATTTCAGTATAGTTGAAGATTAAGTTTCTCAAAGCTCTGAACCCGAGTAAAAATGCTTCGACTTGAGTTCGACTTGGTTATGTCTTGAGTTCGTCTCCAAGACATCGATGTCTGTGGCTGCGTCTCAAAACTGAGTCGAGACATAGGCCTTCGTCTTGCTTTTATGGCCACGACAGGTAAAACAACGTTTACTTGGCTTAAGTCGAGCCTTGTCTTGGCTAAGACGACGTTTACTTGACTTAAGACGAGCCTTGTCTTGGCTGAGATTATCGAACCTTTTTTGGCTCATAAATGAGATTAAAATTGACGAAAGAAAAATTTTTAATTATTAAATTATTTTTAATTTAAAAATTCAGATTCGGTGGGTCTAAACGAGTATAACCCTTGAAAATTTTCTTCAAAAAAATAAAAATTGTAACTTTCTAGAAGTATCTCCTAAGCTGTTAGAAACACGCAAAAACAAACAATATTTTCGGTATCATCGTCAAACAAGTATAATACAAATAACAATCCGTAAATAAGTTGATTTAATATGTGTATTGTATAAAAATATACAAGATTGTTTAAGCATTAACAAAGATTATCTTTTATGACTGTTAGAAATAACCTTATTTATGGCAAGTATACGCTCGAAGTTATAAACCGCACGTGTTGAAGTCATAAAAATACGACTTAAGAGATAAATGTATGTCTTCAAGACATAAAAACTTGTCTCCAAGACATAAATTGAAGTCTGGCTCCGTCTCAAAACTGAGACATGCTCAAGTCGATCTTTTCGCCTTCAGCATGTCTTGAATGGGGGCAATGCAAGTCGAAATCCAGTCGAAGCATTTTTATTCGGGTAGGCTTTGAGGTACACATTCTCATCGTGACACTCGTGCTGCGTGCTCGATTTTCGACAGACATTTGTGAACAGGTTTTGTTCAATCTTTTTTCTGGTAACTTTCGACATTTTTCCACACATTTTTTTCTTATTCATTTATTTTCAATGATATTTTTCACGAATAAAACAAAAAGAACGCGTCCTATGAAGAAGTGATTCTTAACGAAATTGTAGATCCTTTTTGGTATAACAATTTTGGTTAATTCTTCTTTTGTCGTGTCCTACATAGTTTAAACACAAAATGGAATTTTCGATTTTTCATTATTTTTTGTGCAAACGAAATTTGAGTTTTCGATTTTTCAAGAAAATCCAAAAATTTGTTATGATAATCTTGTAAGGCTTTTAAAAAGAAATGTTTTTCTTCTCTTGACTTTTTTTCATATCGTGCGTTTTTTGGCATAAAATTTTGATTTTCGGTTAATTGCAAAATTTTTGAAAATGCTATAACTCTGAGAATTTTCTTCTTATCAAAGAAAGCCATTAGGATAAATTGTTTGTTCTTTTTAATACTATAAATATCCGTACACAGAACTTTTAAATTCAGAAAAAAGTGGTCTCAAAAATTTTGAAAATGGGCTCACTTTTTTAATTTTTATCAAAAATGGCCACCGTAAAACCTTGATTTTCTGATCGAGGGGATCTCGAAGCGTGGAGATCCGTTGAAAAATTGTAATGACAAATTTTCGACAATTCTAATACTTTCTCAATCATAAATGATGAGAATGTAAAAAGAATATTTTTCAACAAAGCATATGATTTTTAATCAAAATAGTTCAATTTTAAATTAAAAAGATCAATTTTCAACCAAAAATTGAATGGTTTAATTTTTTGTTAAAATAATTAATTTTCAACTGAACTGCCGAAGTTGTAACTAATATAATAAATCATAAACTAAAAAGATTAATTTTCTACCAAAAAAAGAAGATTTTCCAACAAAATACATGCATTCTCAACAAAATAGTTAAATTTTCAACTAAAAATGATCAATTTTGAACTAAATAGTTGAATTTTGAAATAAGGAAATATAAGTTTTCAACCAAAAATGGAATAGTTAAATTTTTAGTTAAAAATTAATTTTCCGCAACAAACAAATATTCAAACAAAGTGAGTAATTTTAAACTGAAATTATGGTTATTCAATTGGAATAGGTGAATTTTTCACCAAGAAGATGAATTTTGAAGTAAAATCATGAATCTTTAACTGGAATAGTTACTACTTCTTCAAGAAAAAAGATTAATTTTTAACTAAGAAGATTAATTTCCATAGAAAAGACAATATTTCAACAAAATAAATTAATTTTCAAATAAAGAAGGTAACTTGTCAACTAAAAATTGAATACTTACATTTGCAGTTGGAAAAAAAATTTTCGACCAAAGAGATGAATTTTTCATTAAAAGGATGCATCTTCAACCAAATAATTGTGTTATACTGGAATTTTTAATAGAAAAGAAGAATTTTTAAAGAAAACAATTTTTTATCCAAATTATTAAATTTCTAACAAAAAAGATTAATTTTCAACCAAAAATGTACGTTCAAATTTTAGGTAAAAGGAATTACTTTTCTACCGTAAAGATTAATTTTCGACAAAAAAGGCAAATTTGTCACAAAACACATAAAATTTCAAACAACTAGTTTGATTTCCAATGAATAAAAAAATAAATAAAAATGCAATAAAAATTATGATTTAATTTGAGTCAACTGAGATAATTTGGAAAATCTGCTGAAATCTTCACAATAATTGAATATATTCAATTAATGTGAACTAAAAACAACTAAAAAATATTTTTTCAAATCAATGAATTCAGTACATTTGAAATAAATCTAAAGAATCTAAGGATATTCGAAAGAAGTTAATGGAAAGAAAAAATTGAATTGAAAATAATTGAGTGAATTTCTAAGAATTTAGATGAATTTAACATATTCAATTCAAAATGTCTCGGAAGCTTTTTAACTTTCGTAAAATTTTACACACCCTGTGAAATCCCTTGAAATTTCTTAAAAATGCCTTGGAATCTTTTAAAAGAAGACTAAAATATTTCAAAACCTTTGATAACCATTAAGTTACTGAAATCAATTGAAAATTCTTCGGAATATTTTTTAATGTCTATAATATTTCGAATCCCTTAAATTCGTTTGAAATCCCTTTTAATTTTTTAAAGCTCTTCAAAAAAACTCGGAATTTTTTTCATAACTTTTAAAGTCCTTTGGAATCGTTTTACAATATTGAAATGAATGAAAAATTCCTTTGAATTTTTTAACTTTCATGAAATTTTAAGCATCCTTTGAAATCTTTTGAAATTCCTGGAAACTTTTTAACGCTCTTAAAAAAGTCTTGTAGTGTTTTAAAAAACCCTAAAATATTTTAAATCCTTTGAAATTCCATTAAAATTACTGAAATTAATTTACAATTCTTTGGAATCTTTTAAAATACGGTAGAATATTTCACAGCTCTTGAAAATTCCTTAGAATTTAAAAAAATCCCAAAAAATGTTCCAAATTCTTTGAAATCACTTTCAATATTTTTAAAGATCTTGAAAATTACTTGCAGCATTTAAAAATAACTTAAAATCTTTGAAATCCGTCGGAATCACTGCGAATTATTAAATAAAATGTTATGATAATTATTTTTTTTCAAATACCCTAAAACCTTTAAAGGTTCTTAAACCTTTTTAAAGCTCTTTAAAATTCCTTGGAAATTCTTTAAATTAGGTGAAAACCATTAAAATATTAATCTATAAAATCTATACATATCTTCCGAAATTCTAGTAAATTCTTCCAAACCCCACGAAAATTGATTTATATCCCTTAAAACTATGAAAATGTCTAAAAATTCCTTGAAATTTTTTAATCTTTTGAAAATGCCTTAGAATCTTTTAATATTCCCTAAAATATTTCACATTTTTTATCTCCTGAAAGAGCCTTTAAACCTTTTCAAAATACCTGAAAATATTTCAAAACTATTGAAATATATTGACACATTTTCGGAATCTTTTAAAATAAACTAAAATATTTCAAAAGAATTCTACAAAATTCAAAGCTATGAGAGTTAATTTATTGAAAGAGAAGTGACTAAAGTGATATTTTTACTTAAATAAGTGGCTACATTGAGTTGATCTTTAAAAAGTGACTACAAATTTATTTTATCCGCATAAATAAAACATCAATTAAAAATATAATCAGCTGTCGCAATGGCTTTTTTGCGACGCTATGCTAATCTTCAACTGCATCATTGTAGAAAAACATCTTTCATAATCAAATTTAGTCCAATTAAACACAAAACTTACGTATATTATCATAATGTAGTACTTTTTATTGCATCCTAAATAGTTTTTGTGATTTTCAAACCAATTTTATCGAAAATTTGCCATCGAAATTTTTTCGATAACATTTGTTACTTGGTTTCATTCGATTCTGTAACGCGGTGGAGGAAAAAATTTGTCTCGCCAATTTTTTCCCCAAATTTTGGTATTGATATTTTTTTCAAAATTTTGCTATAGAAATTTGTACAATAACAAATTAAGTTGTTTTTATTGAAGCATATAACGCTACAAATGTTACAAATTGAGTTATTGAAGTTGGAAATTTTTTTAAATTTTCCTTTTTTTCAATTCCAATTTAATTGAAAGGAATTGAAGTTATTCAAATTCAGTTACAAATGTAGTGGTCTTTATTGAAGCCTGTAACGTTTGCGGGCGAAAAATGTTGTTTTTTTTTTCAAAATTTTGCGATCGGAATTTTTACAGTAATAAATTTAGATGTTTTTATTGAAGCCTATAACGCTGTGGGAAAAAAAGATTGTCTCAAATATTTTTTTTTCAAAATTTTCTTATCGACATTTTGACAGTAATGTTATTTTTATTGAAGCCTGTGACGTGGTGGAGAAAAAACTTTTTTCCAAATTTTGCTATCGAAATTTTTACAATGACAAACTTAGTTATTTTTATTGAAGCCTATAATGCTGCGTGAGGAAAAAAACATTTTTCTTGACTTAAAAAAAAATTTGTAACCGAATTTTTTACAATAGCAAATTTAGTTTTTTCATTGAAGCTATTCATACACTATTCCATTTAAACGTACTCCTGTAACATAATGCAGAAGGCCCAATGTTATCCTTACCAAGAAATAAAACACTCACTCGGCTTTATCAACATAAGCTTTGATCATTAAAAATTCGGAATAATTGGAAAAGTTCCAGGATTTTGATGAGATTTCATGTACTAACTCATACAATTTTAAAAATCTGTTAATTAATTTAGAACACCTACTATGGGCGTTCTATGGGTATACCCAATGTCATCTCAATCAAGAAATAAAAAACTCAGTGGGTTTCATCAACATAAGTTTTAATAATTAAAAATTCGGAATAATTTAAAAAGTTCCAGGATTTCGATGAGATTGCATGAACTTATTCATACAATTAAAAAAATCCGTTAATTAATTTAGAACACCCACTATGGGCCTTTTATGGGTATGCCCAATGTTATCCTAATCAAGAAATAAAACACTCAATTGATTTTATCAACATAAGTTTTGAGAATTAAAAATTCTTAGTGATTGGAAAAGTTCCAGGATTGCGATTAGATTGCATGCAATTATATTCTTATATTTGAAATAATCTGTTTATTAATTTAGAACGCCCACTATGGGCATTTTATGAGTATTGTAAAATGATTTGATGAAACAAATCAATTCTTTCTTCGACCGTTGATATTTATTGATTTCAAATCGTAGATTTCAAATTATTTATGTCTTACGGTCCAATCGTAAACCGAAAATAAATATGAGTCAAAAAAACATGTTCTTCGAAACTCAGATATTTATTTAATAGAAAAACTGCTTTTAAACTTCCTTACGTTTCGGTACACATGCGTACCTTTTTCAAAGGTTCTTAACCTAAATAATTATATTAAAGATTAGTAATTTTGGTCTGAACAAATATGATGGATAATTACGTAGATTTAAATACATTGTTACCTGAGTTGATTATTGTTTAAAATAGTCAAACAGATCAAATTTCAGACAAAAAAAAACATAACATTTAAGTCAATTGTTTTAAAAAAAAATTAATTAAAATTTAGTCATTTTAGAAGTCTCAGAAAATACTGAGAATTCAATCGATTAGACTACATTTTTTAAAAATATAGTACGAGAAAACAAATTAGCGTAGGTTAGGACGGACGAACAGAAATTGACAGTTTCAGAAATACATGAAGAATACGTAATGAACGATGATATAATAGGCAAGTTTTCATTGAAAACCACTGATGAGGAAGCGCGTAATTGAGTTTAAATTTGAAATAAGAAATTTGAAAAAAATTAAAAAAAAGCTTGGCACCTCCAAGAGCGTCGATGATAAGGACGATTAGTAATAGAATATTCCGGGTACAATCGTTGTAACTCCCTTATAAGGTCTCGATACCTCTCTTTCTTTTCATTCTCCTTGGTTATGATGTTTTTGTCAGCTGGTGCCGAAAATTCGATAACGAACATGGTTCGCTTCTCGAAGTCAAGAAGAGCCATGTCAGGCCTCGACTGAGCAATAGAAACAATTGTCGTGAATATAATGTTCTGGTATATGCGGCACTTCCCATTCTCGACAATTGACTCGATTTCCCTAGGAGCATTTAGAGGAGCGATATTAAGGTTAATGCCGTAAGAGTGACAGAGATGGTA
>NC_046657.1:107717632-107719116 GCF_010883055.1 Belonocnema kinseyi | reverse complement strand
TTATGTGTAGCCCTCATAACACCTGATAAAGAATGCCCACCCATCACTACCGAGGAAGTGAAAAAAGTATTAAGAGGGATGAAGAACTATTCCGTACCGGGACCAGATTGTATCAAAACCTTCTGGTGGAAGAAGTTTTCTTCAAACCATCAGCATTTGGCCCTTATTTTCACCTCATATTTGAAGTCGGAAGAGCCGATTCCGGAGTGGTTGGTGGAAGGGCGCATAATAAGTACTCCTGCCGAAAATAGGCAACTTAGCTGACATGCAGAATTACAGGCCAATAACTTGTCTGAACAACAACAAGGCTCAAAGAAAGGCGTAGCCGGATGTCGGGAGAACCTGCTTATCGATAGATGTGTCTGTAAAGATGCAGCATCTGTCTTTTGGAAATATTAAAAGTTCATCACCAAATAGTTAGGTGCATAGAGAGATTGATGCCGCTTTGGGAGAACCAGATTTACTATCTCAGCTGGAAAAAATCGTGTGACAACTAACAAGGCCACCTTTCAGAGAGATGTCTTTTAGGGCGACACCATGAGCACACTCCTCTTTTGCCTTACATTATTGCTACTATCTCTAGCACTTCGCCACTCTGACGGGTACTTGTGCGGCAAATCTGCAGATCGAGAGTAGAACGTCACTCATGTATTTTACATGGACGATCTTAAGATCTATGCTAAAAACAAAGAGCAACTACATCAAGCTCTAGGGATTGTTGAACGATATACTAAGGAAATTGGAATGGGATTTGGCTTAGACAAATGCGCCAAGGTTTATTTGAAGTGAGGAAAACTTAATGGCATCCCTGAAGAGCCTAAGCTCGTTGATAGAAGCGCCATACAACACCTTTGCGCTGGAAAGACTTATACATACCTGGGCGTGCCACAGAGCCGCATTCAGGATGTGACATCGATAAAGGATACTCTCCGAATAGATATAAACTTCTCATCCGACAGATTTGGTCTTCCGAACTGTCGGCGAGGAACAAAGTATCTGCAACGAACATGCTTGCCGTCCCGCTACTACTCTATTCATTTGGAGTAGTTCCATGGACGAAGCACGAGCTCAGATCTTTTGATATCAGGACAAGAAAGGTTATGCACATGAACAAAAGCATGCATCTTAAGTCTTCCGTTCCGCGACTGTACATCTCACGCCGTCAAGGTGGTCGCGGAATATTGAGTCTTGAATGTCTTCACAACAGAATTATTCTGGGTACAGCACATTGAGTTGCAAATGGAAGAGACCCTCTTCTTAAAATGGTCAGAAATCATGAAGAAGTGGGCAAAGAAGCGTTTCTGTACAAAGTAGTGGAGGAGGCTGCTGAAACGCTCGGACTTGACTTCAGTATTAGGGGTGAGCAAAATGCATCAAATCTTATCTATCTAGAGTACTCACTCCTGAAAGTCCGGATTAAGAAAGCACAAGAGAAAAACTTTCGTGAACAGCTCCTCGATAAGAGGATGCACGGTATCTTCCAC
>NC_046657.1:107712226-107717532 GCF_010883055.1 Belonocnema kinseyi | reverse complement strand
GAGGGCGCATACTTTGAATAAAATATTTGTTATCATTCTCTTGAAATAAATGTGTTTTTTTTTTTGAAAAAATACCGGTTTCATATGTATACACCTGGTATGATGTTTTTATTAGCTGGTGTAAAAAATTCAATAACGAACATGGTTCGCTTCTCGAAGTCAAGAAGAACCATGTCAGGCCTCGAGTGTACAACAGAAGCAATTGTCCAGAATATAAAGTTCCAGTATTATACGACTTTTTAATTTTTGATTTTTCTTCTCTTTAATGCATGTACTTAAAATCAATCGAATTTTTTAATTTTTACTTAGTTGCATGTTGTATAAAATCGCCATAACCCCCCGTAAAGGGTTGCATTTCTTATCGCAGTATTTCTTAACGACCTTGTCATATTTTAACTTAATAATCATTTGATCATCCCCCACCTAACTGACCCTTTTCACAGACACCTTTTTTCAAGCAGGCAAAAATTACGGTATTTAACTTTTTAATTCTTCAATGTAAGATTTTAAAATAATATATTTGGAATCTATGAGTTTTTACGATTCCACGCCTATACAATTTGTCTTTAAAAGTCAAAAATTGTACATTCTCAATATATTATTCTTAAATCAATAATTGCAAAATTGAACATTATTGCAAGTGCCTGAGACTCAGCCTCTGAGACGTAGATAATATTTTTGTCCTGAAGTGGGTTTTATTCTTTCTTAAAATTGAATTCTTAATGTACACTGTGGACTTTCAGTAAACTATTATGATGAAATTAAATTTCGCGTAGAAAATCTTCTACCCCGCCTATTTTTATTAGCCCATTAGCATTAAATTAATCAAATTAGCAAACATTAATCTTTTGTGGATATTATGTGTGACTCTCCAACATCCAATCAGGATTTGTGTCGGACCAATATCTACAATTTTGCCTGTTAACTTCACCTTTTAAAGTGAAAGTAGATTCATCTGAAAATGCTGTATTGTACCAGAAAAGAGGATCTCTATCAATTCTGTCCATCATAATTTCACAAAATTCAACCCGACGATCAGGATCGTCTTCATTGAGCTCTTGTACCAGATGAACCTTGTAAGGATGGAAATTAATGCTTTTTAAAATATTTCGCACTGTCTCAGGAGCAACGTCACGCTCATCACTAGCTCGACGTAAACTAAGGTGTGGGTTTTCAACAAATGCTTGGGCTATGTCCATCTGCATCTCCTCAGATCCTGCAGATTTTGGCCGACCAGTTCTCTGAAGGTCCTTGATAGATCCATGATTTATAAAGCGCCTTACAGTTCTTTCAATATCTTATTTTGAGACAGGATTTAACCCTTTTTCCTTACGAAAAGTGCGATTAAAAAGCAAACTTTGATCATAAGGTCGAACTCGATCTCCCCAACCAGGCATCATTAACACAGATACGCTCTCTCGTTCCGAAAGTTTAGCTTGCGCCGTAATAATCTTTTAGCGAAAGATAGTAAGTATGTACTCGTAATACGTAAATTTAGTTTCGATTCGTATTATTCGTATGGAAAAATGGTATAGGACTTATGGTATCGCCTTAGGTATTGACTTAGGTATCGAAAAACGGTATAGGACTGTATAACTCTTCGGGGAGGAACAGAAGTCTCACCAGAACACCTGCAACTTTTAATGAAAAATTTCCTTATGACTTTACAATATTCAAACCGCTGTAACCAAGATCAATACAGAGCTCACCAATGAATTTCTCGTTGAAATTTACTTCAGGAATTACACTGACCTCTTGGAAAACTTTGTTAATTTCAAAGAACCTCTAACTGACCTTGAAAGTTACAATTGACCTATGACTTGGGTACGTACCTGAACGTAGAATTTTCTGCTCTATCGATTGCAGATGTAAAAACGGGGGTTTCCATTTAAAAAACAAAGTTGACCTTCAAAAAGCCATGAAGGTCAACTAAAAAGACGAATATTACACAAATAAAATTGAAACAATTTCAATTTTATGAAAGATTTTTTGTAATCTTCTAATTTTAGAGTGATAAACTCCATGGGAAATTTCTGAAATTGAACCAAAAGGGACAACAGCTTAATTTTATTGCGGGGAATCCTTAAATATCTCAGGTACGCCAGCCTTCGAAAATATAATCCCAGGTGAGAAAACGCAAGCGAGGGGCATCGCGCTGGATGCAATGGTGGGGGTAACCTTAGCAGGGCATAGTGCGAGTCGGGCATTCGCCCCATGGCGGGTTGGACCTTCTTGGTGCAAGCAGGTACTGCCACGAGATTTTGACTCGACCCCGTAGCAGCTAGGTCTGCCGCGCGGCAGTAGTTTTCTGACCACTGGTCAAGAGTAGACCATAGAGAAAGAGGAGGGAAAAAAGTAAAAGAATTATAGAAATAGTTTCTAGTTCTACTATATTGGCGAAACATATCACGTAAAGAAAATATAATGAGAAATTTCAGTTATCTCAATATTTTAGTGAAGTATTTAGTTTTGTCCTCTTTTTTGTTCACAGCGTTGGAAATTGTTAATCTGAGATCTGTAAGAAAATCTTTTCCTATCACAGTCAGCTCCTAGGCCTTGTATTTTGTGTCCATGACATCTGAAAAATTGAAGTATGTCTTTTTTGGTTGAATTTAACTGTTTTCCCTTTAAAATTAAAATCTTTATTGATTGAAATTTCAATTATATTACATTGCTCCTTAAGAATTCACATATTTAAGTTGAAATATCAACTCCTTGATTAAAAGTTAAACTCTTTTGTTGAACATTAATTTATTTTCTTTGAAGATTCATCATTGTAATTGAAAATACATCTCTGGTGCAAAAATGGGATAAAGTTCCGAATAGATGAATTCTCCGATTTTCTTTAAACTTCGTATTCTTATGTATTTTGACGCGCTAATTACGAATATGATAGTTGAAATGGGCGACAAGGCGACTTTCATGGTAAATCCATGAAAAATCCATAAAAATCATGGTTTTTTGCTTTTATCTGAACCAATATGCAAAAGTTTACAAAATCTTTGAGACAAAAGTTATTGATCTCATCAAAATACATATTTTTTGTAACATAAATTTTTTAAAAGAGTGATAGTTTTCGCGAAAATTAGTGATACATCAATTTTTATGAAAAAATACCCTTACAAATCAAGTTTTTTTGCGTTTAGCTCAGACAATACGCAAAATTTCGCCAAATATTTTAAGAAAAAGTTGTAGATCTCATTAAGATGCACATTTTTTGTTTTGAACAGCCCCCCCCCCACACAGGACCTGGAAAAGGGGTAGGAGTTTGACCAACATTATTTCTGTGACCACACAGTAAAAAGAAAGTGTTAATGAAGCACCAATATCAGGGTACCATATACCTGTAACAGAAATTACCCTTGCGGTGTGAATGCTGCACTGTAATGTAGGGTACAGATTCCCAATTACTTGGGGTACGAAGTACCTACTACTTAGGGTACGAGTGTTCGCTTCTTGGGGTATAAAATGAAAAACGTCATTATCGACGCATAATCTACGCGTTCGTAACTTCTTAATACTTTTCAACATTTGAAATAGCCATGTTTAAATGCATTCTTTATTATTTTGACAGCTTTGCTAATTGTATGTCATTCTCATTGAAGTTTAGCAGGTGCATTGTTTGCACTTTGTAAAATTGAGCCATTAGTTATTTCAGATTAGGTGGGGATATCCAAGATGTCTGCACGCTGAGGGGCAAATAATAATACCAAATACATGGGACTAAACTTTATTTTTATAATAAGTTGGCAAATAATTATTTTTCACGTGAAGTGTATTCAGACTATTTAACTATTTAATAACTATTGAATTGAATAATAAAATTGACATGTTTTTTGTAACTGTGAAAAATATTTTTTTCTCAAGCTATAAACTAAATTAAGTTTTATCCTCTGAGATTTGTATTATTGCTTGGCCCTCATTATACAGACATCTTGCCAGCTGACGTCACAACTTGAAATACTTAATATTAGAAATCAAGTAAAAAGCTATTTATGAAGAAAAATTGAAAAGGCCAATCATGTTGCTGTGCGAGAGAGATACCTTATCCCCCCGCCCCAGTCAGTGGTGGCAGAACGCGGATATCTCTGGCATTCGCAGTAGTTATTCCTGTGTATTTTTAGGTTATGTAAGGCCATCTGTCAATTTAAAAATAAACAAGAATCACTATTGCGAATGCTCGAGATGTCCGCGTTTGCTCACAATATAACTTTTTATCTTGAATAATTCGTACCTTAATAAGAATACATAGTGGAGCATAGGCATGTTTAGATTACTAGAAAAGTAGAGCATATGGATGCTAAATTCCCCACGCATGAAGTTGTTCGACATTTAAGATGAAAAGGTCTTTCTATGCGCGTAATAATAACATCCTCAGATTTAACTGAATTAAAAACAAACATTAGCAATGCGTACAAATTCAATTTGATTTAAATAAAAACTATTTGATCAAATTTCCTATTACTAGACATTAATCTAGAAAGCTTAAAATATTTTTCAAAGAATTACTTTATTATTTAAGATAAATATTATGATACCATTTTAACATTATTATTATTTATAATAATAAGTTTAACTTCATTAATTAAAAAAATACTAATTTAAATTAGAATTAAAAAAAACGAGGACTGAATCTACAATTATTTAGGGGCTGTAAAACTATACAACTTAAAAAATAATTTATTTTTTGTCAATATGTACATTTTTATTCAATTCTCCTACTGTTTGTTGCGTAATTATTTACATGAAAGTAACAAAACCTCGATTTGAACTTCTTGGCAACAAAATACGCAAATTTATATTTATAACTCAAGCATTGAACCTTTTTTAGCAATAAATAATGCCTTGAAAAATATAATAAACATTCTAAACATTCATCCGTTAGAAAGAGAGATTCGATAAACTAGATTAGTGGGTATCGGAATCCCACCCCTGGTAATTTCAATCATGCTCATACCTCAAAGCCTAATTTTACAAAGTGGAATCCGCATACCTTCAACTTCTCTAAATACTTGACAACAGCTGCCAAAATTTCAAAACAGTAACATCTGAACTTTCGTATCCCACCTTGTGGCTATTTCATATCCTACATACTCGGTATGTCTTGCCCCAAGTTCGAGAGATATCTGAATCCCTACCGAGGTACAGTGAACACCCTTATAATTTTACCTGCAACAAAATATACCCCCAAGTTTTTACTGTGTGCCATGCACTCATTCAAGTATAGAAAAGGATTTTCTTTTTCTGCCTTGGTTGTTCAGCAGCCAAAGTTGTGAACAATTCTATCGCTGTGAAAGATCCGTGAC
>NC_046657.1:107710840-107712126 GCF_010883055.1 Belonocnema kinseyi | reverse complement strand
CCATGCACTCATTCAAGTATAGAAAAGGATTTTCTTTTTCTGCCTTGGTTGTTCAGCAGCCAAAGTTGTGAACAATTCTATCGCTGTGAAAGATCCGTGACTCGCACCTTGTCAACTGTTGTCAATTTCACAATGTTATAACTCTTGCACCGTATACGTCGAATTGAGTTTCAAGCTGAAACGGAAGTTACTCTTGGTATGAAATATTCCTTTTCGTCCAGTCATCGCTCATCCAAGGCTAAATCTGAAAAATCTCAAATGTTTCATTTACGAAACAGTGAAGATGTTGAAAAAGTAATTTATGAAGCTAAGTCCTTTGCCCTTTTTCGTTCTAAAAGTTTCGGAATTACATTTCCAGAGATTCCTGAACCTACATTCTACCTCGAATCTTTTTTATTTGTGTCTGATGTGGACAAAGAGGAAGGATGCTCACCTGTATTAACAGACATTAGTAATGACGAACAATTTGAAGAACAGGTAGATAGCAATGTAACGGAAATTGAGTGTCAAGATGTGCGTGAAGATCTAAGCATAGTATCTAGTGGTGCTCTAGGAGTTAAAACTTTTAAGAAAGTTGATTTTTCTCCGGATAGTATACAGGGTGATTTTTTTAACTTGAAACTTTCAAATATCTCGGAAAATATAGGCACTCTATGAAAAAATGTTTTGCATCAAAAGTTTCAAGTTAAAAAAATCACCCTGTATACCTGAAAGTCTTGGATGGCCTTCAGGTCCTAGTTATTATAAAGAAAACTACATTATGTTATCTCTTCAATAAAGAGGGCACGAAACTGAGCAGTGCACGATTACAACGAGTAAAAAGGCTCCTGTTGTCCAAGGATCCTTTAATACTCTATATCCGAAAACGGAGTCAATGACGAGGGAAGAAACCGTATATGATGATGACTGGTGTTTTTTTCAACAAGCGATAAAAAATCATTTCTAATTGGAAGAGTTTTAGATTTTGGATATATGAGTAGAAGCACATCCAAGGAATTGCAATATTCCAAATGTTCAGCATCTGTCCAAGGACCTGAAGGAGGGAAAGGTGTAGGTTGCCTATTCTCGTGGTATTCATTTCAAACTGGAAATAATTCATCACTGCAGCCTGATTTTACATTTTTGTCCGGCTATCATAACATACCGTACTATCTATGTACTTTTCCTCGTCCTCGAGTACTAAATGGTTCTCTTGCTCTCAATGGAGGACTTTTCTTAAAGGTTTTCTTATTGTTTAAGGCTTTTAAGAAGAAGGGATAAGTTGTGGCTGAAATTTTACCGCGATT
>NC_046657.1:107705781-107710740 GCF_010883055.1 Belonocnema kinseyi | reverse complement strand
GGTTCTCTTGCTCTCAATGGAGGACTTTTCTTAAAGGTTTTCTTATTGTTTAAGGCTTTTAAGAAGAAGGGATAAGTTGTGGCTGAAATTTTACCGCGATTTAGCTGGGAGCGGGTCCAATTTTTCAGATTAGCACCCGCTCCCGGCTAAATCCTGCGGTTTATCTTGTGACAAAATTTTAATATATGTATATATATATATACTCTTAGAAAAATCTGTATGAGGTTTAATATACATGTGTGTGAAGCAAATATGCACTACCGCTACTGAAATATAACATACATTGGTGTAGTGAATTTAATATATATATGTATGAAATTCAATATACAGGTCAGTATAGCAATGTGCGTGAAAAACTCAATCTGCTTTAATTTCTTTAAATCTCGTGAAATAATTCTTAATTAAATTAACAATCTAGAATTCGTCGACTCAATTGTTATTTATAATGAAAGTGCAATGTACGTGTAAATTTTGTTTCCTAATATCGCTGTAAATGGTCAAAATTCAAGTCGAACGCAGTTAATTGTAGGTTAAGTCTGTTATTTATTTGCTTGATTGAAATTTACACTTGAAATCCAATTTTATTTCATTTTTGGTTGATAGGACGATGGTATCATGTTTTATTATTTAAAATTTAAAATTACAGCTAAACTTATTTTAAATTTGTGAAAAATGAAATTATATGATTTTTTGTATAAGCGATTAACATGAATGTATATAAAATTTAATATAAGCGCTCTTAATGGCGATTTCATATGCTTGATGTATTAATTTTCATACACATGGCTATATTAAATTTAATATTATTCTTGACAGTGATATTGACATACATGTGTGTGTGTGTTATTTAATATACATAATTTTAATATATTTTGAAATATTGTCTCATATTCCTACATATTTCTAAATATTCCCTCATATTCTTACATATTCCTACATATTCCTACATGTTCGTACATATTCCCATATTCTTTGTATTCCCAAATATTCCGATATATTCTCAATATTCCCGAATATTCTTTATTGAATATATTCCTCGTACACAGAAAATGAGAGTGGTCGACCGCTCGATTATTTCTGTTGCCAGTCACAGGGGTGCCTTCCGCTCCCCACGAGAAGCTAGAAATTAGTAGGGGGCATGGTAGGGATTTGGTGCCTAATTACTCTTGTCCCCACCTAGGGCCTGTTGTCACGGTAATGCACAGTACCGAAATAGTTGATCGTTAGATGTATCACCAATTGTCTCGGAAATTATCACTCATGGACAAAAGTATTTCAAACTGAAAATTTGTATCTCAATGAGATCTGCAACTTTTGTCTAAAACAATTTTGCAGTATTTTGCGTATTAGCTGAGATAAACTCAAAAATCCATGATGTTTATGGGTTTTTTTTTACATGAAAATCGATATATCATTCATTTTCTCGAAAAATATCACTCGCAGAAAAAAATATTCTAAACAAACAATATGTATCTCGATGGGAGCTACAACTTTTATAAAGAACATTTTCCGAAATTTTGCATATTGGCTTAGATAAACGCAACTATGAATGTTTTGGTTTTCTCATGGTTTGAACATGAAGATGTACTAGTCCAGGGGGAAATTTACCACCGGTACAGTACCACGCCAGTGCCGCCGGTCGGAGTTCGCTACTGGCGCGGTACTGTTATAATACTGGCAGGACTACTGGATTTATTCCGGTAAAACCCCTAATGATAACAATGTTCTGTACTGACTTGCAGTATTTAGCCAGTACTGGGCTGGTACTTACATTTGGTACTGATGCGGTACCCTCTGTTAGTACTGGCCCAGTACTGGCTCAAGCAATACTGCAAATTTGGCTAGGTACTGACCTGTAGTACTGGGCCAGCACTGAAGTTCACCACTGGGCCACTACTGCAGATTAGTACTGGGCAGATACTGGTCAGGCTCCAAGTGATAAGGAAGGTATCCCAGGTAGAAATACACCACCAGCCCAGTACTGGCCTAGTACCGCCTGTCGGAGTTCCAGTACTAGCTGGTTTTACTGGGCCAGTACTATGCCAGTACTTACTTGTAATGATTTGCTGTACTGGCCTGTCATCACTGGCGCAGTACTGACTACCGGTACTGGGGCAGTACTAGCAAACCGCTGGCGTAAGAAAATGCCGGAGTTAATTTTAAAAATGATAAAAAATGATTTAATTGTTTTAAAGACCATCCATTCATCATCATACGACTGGATACTGTCCGAATATTATTTATAATTACAAAAATATAATTTTCAAAATATTTGTTTAATTTTAACACCAAGTATTTCTATAATCTAAAGATATAACAAACAAGGTATTTAAAAAATAAATAATTATTGACTGCGAGTATTTTGTCAATACATGTTAATGGCACTGCTTATAATGAATACATATATTACATTCTTACAAATTAAATTACAAATAATTTTTCTAACGCTACGGGGTTTCGAACCTACATCTATACACCTAAATCTATCGCCTAGCAGTCGAGAGTGCTAACCACTGCGCTAATCCGACAAGTTGAAACTCTATGAAACAGGCATCCTTTTTTAATATTTTTATCATCATACGGCATCAAATATATATAAAATAAACTAACTGTTCACGGAAATATAAATAAAATAATTTTTGAATAAATTATTTAAATCGACTACAATTTTTCTTCGTGTAATATTTAATTTTTCCGCATTTAAGACCTTTTTAAAAGTTCTGATGATAACATTTAATGAGCATTTAAAATTTGTATCGGCGGAACTTAAAAATTGTTACCACGCTGCGCAACAATTTTCTCAACAACAATTTTCTTTAACCTTTGTGTAGCATTTTTCTTTTTAGATGTTTTAGACTATTCCGCAACGATTAAGGCATATATACAATGTAATTTTTTCGGAACATTTAATATTTTTTATGAAGGTGGAACTTAGAATATTTTCCTTAAAAAAAGTAATAGAAAAAAATGTTTTGACCTCAATTTTTGTACTACTAGTCTTGTACCTTCCCGGTCGTGCAGCCAACGTTCTGCCATACTGGGCGAACCACCGACTGCCTGTACTGGTGGGCAGTATTGGGCCAGGACTGCGCCAGTAGTGAACTCCGGCACACTACCGACATTTCCACCTGGGAACATAAGTAACTGTTCTGTTTTGAAAATTCACATTAAAAATACGATTTTTCGTTAAAAAAAAACAAAGTGTGAATTCTAATTTTAAATACAATTAGTGACAATTACAAAAAAATACGCCAAACGCTGGCGAAACGCCCGTACCAGTATTTCACCAGATATGTATACCACTCCTAAGCCACCAGTATGTTGTCGTACACCAGTATGATGCCAACCGTTTTTTCAACGCTTGTGTCAGTATTTGACCAGTAATACGTATCAGTACTGCGCCAATAATAGGCTCAGCATCACGACAACCCCTGACTGAACTCTTATGTCGGTTGTCAATCAGCACTTGAAGTTGGTATGTGGCCAGCGCTACTTCAATCGCAGGGGAAACGCCGGTGCCAGTATTTCACCAATAATGTATATCACTTCTCAGCCAGAGGTACGCCAGTATGATGCCAACCGTTTGTTAAACTTTTATTTCAGTATTTTGCCAATAATCCGTACCAGCACTGCGTCAGTAGTCGACCCAGTATCATGCCAACCGTTGGCGTAACTCCTGTGCCGATATTGCACCAGTGGTGACGGTCAGTACTGGGCCAGTTGTAAACCAGTATGATGCCAGCCGTTCGTTGAACTCTTGTGACAGTATGTTACCAGTAATATATATATCAGTCCTATGTCAGTAGATTGCCAGTATCACGCCAACCGTTGGCGGAACTTCTGTGCCGATATTTCACCAAAGGTAACGGTCAGTACTGGGTCAGTTGTCAACCAGTATGGCGCCAACCATTGGCGGAATTCCTGCGTCGTTATTCTACCAGTAATGACAGTCAGTACTGAGCCAGTAGTAAATCAGTACTATATGCCGAAGGTTGGCACAGTACTAACAGACAGTACTGGTATTTATTCTGAATTACAACTGGCGTGGTACTGCGCCGGTCGTGAACTCCGGTTAGGATCCGACTTTTCCCCCTGGGCACACACACTCATATGTATGTATATATACACACTGTTAAAAATAATATTCAATGTGATACAGATATGCGTATGAAAACTAATACATCAAGTATATGCAATCGCCATTAAGAGCGCTTATATTAAATTTCATATACATTCATGTTAATCACTTACAAAAAAATCATATAATTTCATTTTTCACAAATGTAAAACAAGTTTAGCTGTAATTTTCAATTCTAAATAATAAAACATGATACCATCTTCCTGTTAACCAAAAATGAAATAAAATTGGATTTCAAGTGTAAGTTTCAATCAAGCAAATAAATAACAGACTTAACCTACAATTAACTGCGTTCGACTTGAATTTTGACCATTTACAGCGATATTAGGAAACAAAATTTACACGTACATTGCACTTTCATTATAAATAACAATTGAGTCGACGAATTCTAGATTGTTAATTTAATTGAGAATATTTCACAAAATTTAAAGAAATTAAAGCAGATTGAGTTTCCACGCACATAGCTATACTGATCTGTATATTGAATTTAATACACATTACACATGTATATTAAATTTACTACACCAATGTATGTTACATTTCAGTAGCAGTAGTGCATATTTGCTTCACACACATGTATATTAAGCCTCAAACAAATTTTTCTAACAGTATTGATATATATATATATATATATATATATTAAAATTTTGCCACAAGGACAACCGCAGGATTTCGCCGGGAGCGGGTGCTAATCTGAAAAATTGCACCCGCTCCCAGCGAAATCGCGGTAAAATTTCAGCCACAACTTATCCCTTCTTCTTAAAAGCCTTAAACAATAAGAAAACCTTTAAGAAAAGTCCTCCATTGAGAGCAAGAGAACC
>NC_046657.1:107703666-107705681 GCF_010883055.1 Belonocnema kinseyi | reverse complement strand
GGGCACGTTGCCATTTACTTTACCTTGATACACTTGTTTCGTTAGTCGTTCATTTGGCATTCTCTCAACATGTCCGAACTATCTTAACCGATTTCTTTCCCAAGTGTCTACTAGCGTCTCTTCTGCACCACATTCTTTTAGAATTATCTCGTTACTTACTTTGTCCATGAGGGATTTCCCGCTTATTATGGGCATGAATCACATGTCAATTGCGTTAATTTTACTCTTATCTTTTTCTTGATAAGTCCATGTCGCGGGGACCGACCGGGCTATTAGGTTCGGCCTCGATCGGGGCGTGCCTTTCATGAAGGATCTGGCCATGGTCGGATTCTTCGATCTGGGCCCGATTTGACCAGATCCGTCCCCGTCAGAAACCACGGAAAAATTCCTGCACAGGATTGTGCACCCAAAAAATATCCACAAATTTTTCATTAATCACTTTTTTATAGGACACGTAGTTTTTATTTTATTCATAAAAAAACATTGAAAATACAACAATTAAATTTTTCGACACATGACACAAGTTAAGAAAAAATAGATAACATTTTTGCAACGAAAGAAAAGCAAAGAATTAAAAAAAATAATTTACTTTTGAGACCCCCTGAATCCGAAAAATAGATTTTTACGAATGGGTCTGTGTGTATATATGCCTGTCTACCTGAGCATGATATTTTTGAAAAACTATTTTATTAGATCGGCCTCTGGTACACTCTTTTAGTGTCCTAAACTAAAGTTCAAGTTCGTTATCCAACGATTTTGGATAAAAATTCAAAAACTGAGCACATTTTGAATATTTTTGAGACCACATTTTTCAAAATTAAAAATTTTTCTGGAGTTAAAGCTAGTGTTGCCGCCGAGTGAGAAATCCCGAGAAACGAGACGAGATGGGACGAGACATACCTGCTTGTCTTGGTATTTTTCGTCTCGTTTTGCCTCGTCTCATTCTTCCTCGGCTCGTGGTGTCCTTCCTCGTTTCTCGCCTCGGTTTTTCCGACGAATGCGACACATGTACGCTAGCAGAGAGAACAGCTCGCGGAAGCATTCGGAACATTCTTTTGCCACTCTAACGCGCTAGTGCTAATTAGCGTTCTTTAATGTATACTTAAAGTCAAAATATAATTATATATTATATTTTTTAGCCATTACTGATTAATTTCATATCAAACACGACTATGTTTAGACTTTTTCAAAGATGTAACTGCACCCTATTAGTATACTATGTTTTTAATATATTCTGCCAATTATAACAGAATGTAAGAAACAGAAAGTTGAAAAGATATACATATTTTTAAGTCATTTGGAGTTTAACGAATTTAACACTAATTTCATCTTTTATATTTTAAATTAGAATTTAAAAATTTTGTAGATTCTAATTTTAATGTACAAGTAAGACCTAAGAAACAAATAAGTCGGTAATAATCACTCATATAAATTCTATGATGATAACACAATGGGCTTTATCATTCACCCCCACGAAATTTATGTATGTATATTTGTATATCCATGTATAAAGATAAAATATTTTATAAATCGGAAACGTCTTAGCTCAGGACGAAAGACATTTCGTTATAGATCATTTTGTTCCCGAGACGTTGAACAAAAGAATTTTTTTTTAATATACCAGTAGATTTTTTAAATGATATATTTTCGGATTATTTTTTTTATTCTAATACATTTTATATAAAACATAATATTTTTTATTTGTAAAAACGTTTGGAAAATTGTAGCACAATTGAATTCTTTGTGAAAATTGTAGAGATATTTAAAAAACCCGATCAATTCTTTGAAATATTTGTGAAATATTTTAGAAATCTGTTGTAATAATTTGAAAACATGAAAAAATCCGAGGGGTCGACCACTCCGATATTCCTCGTACACTCACTAAATATTCCCATATATATGAAAAATATAATGGTCCCCTTATCAGAAGTAAAAATATATCAAATAAAGCTAAAATGGCAATACATAATTCTATATTTGTACCAACTGTACTATACGGTAGCGAGACATGGACT
>NC_046657.1:107699331-107703566 GCF_010883055.1 Belonocnema kinseyi | reverse complement strand
ATCTAACATTCCCCCTCTCAAAAATCCAGATCAAACGTTTGCTCTTTCTCCTACCGATAAAGCAAATCTACTAGCGGCAAATTATGAGAGTAATTTCACTCCACATAATGAACCATCAGAGCCTCAGCACATTGCGGAATGTGAAAAAATTGTGTCCGATTTTCTTATAATCCCAACCAACGATAATTTCAAGAAAATAACCAACTTGTGCGCTATTCACGCTAAGCGCGTCACCATCATGCCAAAGGATATCCAATTAGCTCGTCGTATTCGGGGAGAACGTGCTTAGGATTGCCTGACAACCATATTCAATCGGCCCTTTTCAGTGCCACCAAATGATTTTTACGAGGAATAATTTTTGTTGAATACATGTTTTCCTAGTTCAAGGTGGACCAAGAAAGCTCAGATTGGAAATTTTCGTTATGTTTGTGCATTATTGCATTCATTAAGAGGAAAACAACCGTTTTTTACAAAAATACAGCTTATTCATATTTAGAGAGGGCGCGTAGAAATTTGAGTTCCTATGAGTGGTTATCGCGAAAGTGGATCTGCGCGTCCTCGTCATTTTCATTCATTTTAACTCAGCTTGTTTCGAGTTTCTCCAACCTTCCAGACATATTTGTCAAGTGGCCCACTTTTTTTGGTTGGACTGTGATTTTTCTTCGGGAATGCGTGATAAGCTAGTTTTACATAAATAAAATGGCCCTAAACATTTTTGCAAAATTTTAATTTTTTGAAGCGTTCTTGTTATTTTACTTGTTTATAGCATCGTTCTCGCAATTAATTTTTTTGTCCCGATCGGTACAAACTATCGCCATAATGTTTTGCATGTTTCGTTAAATATGTGAATTCTATAACAAAAATAATTTTACCATTGTTGCATAAATATTGATGAAATTAGCCACACTTTTTAAAGAAATGAAATTTGTTCTAACTTCTCAATTGATTTCAATGGTTTACTTGATAAAAATTACGATAGTTCGTTTAATTACGAACATTTTAGTACAAAAAATTACGGAACTCGCATATCATCAAAAGTTGTGTATTTTCGTGTTAATATGCCGCGCGACGTACGATATTCACGATAGAACGTGTAAGATGCTGCACAGTGAGACGAAAATCATTGATTTTCGGACTACAGTTTTCATCCGATTCAAACGTTTTTTTTTTAAATAAAAGCTGATGAAAATACGCATGATCTTATCAGAGCATATATTCAAATTGAGGCTGTATTTTTTTTTATTTCTTGACAAAGATGGAAAACATTTTTTTTTTACTTTTGAAGAGTACCATATGCAACAGAATGCTCAGATTCATTCCAAAATACCCAGAATGAGTATAGGAACGATCCAGTACAATTTTCCAGTACCGTAGGATAATTTAAAAAATGTTTTTAATTTGTTATAAACAAATAAGTGGATAAAAATGGTTTCATATGGTTTTACGGTGTATGGTCCCTTGATTCTTACTGGATTTCCTCAATTGATAAACAAAAATAATTTTTGTGTCATACCCGTAAGGATTCATGAATAAACAATCATTATTATAAACAAATAAAGAAAACAATTTTTGGCTTCAGCTGTTGGTGACGAAAAGAAAAGTCATTTTCCATGGAAGCAGCTCCATAGAGCGTAAGGGGATTTGGATGAAACAACTGCCATTGGTATAAACAATTTCATGAACAATTACTCATATTTTCTATTCGCCATGGAATGAATAGCGTTTTCCACCCAGAATCAACTGCAGATCACTAATTGATGATACCCATTCATTATTTTCGTCATCCGATAAGAAATGTTGATTATTTAAACAAATGTAATAAACAAACACACAGTTTGTCAGTTATCGATTACCAATTGAAGTGTGGGTATGCAAAACCAAGGAGCAAAAGGAGGTTCGCAATTCAAGAAAGGAGTATATCAAGAAAGAAATTCGTTAACGACTTGGCTAGATAGTGGATACTTCAAAATAAGGTGCTGGTTCTTCCATCGATGGAAATACAGCCAGAAAATTCTTTGGAAATTATAACATTATTTCCGAAATCACCGGTTTCGACGAAGAAATCCTGAAGAATATGTACATCGTCTTACAAGTCGTAGCATCTGGTAGAGCCACTGACACAACAAAATTCCACGAACATGCTCTTAAAACGGCCAACCTGCTCGTTCAGAAATACAATTGGTATTTCATGCCTTCATCACTACACAAATTGTTGATCCATGGAGCCAAAAATAAAGATTTCAAGAGATGCAGAGCGAATAATACAAGGAAGTTAAGTCGCATCGACACTAACACAGATTTATTGCATTATCACCTAGTTTTACTTTTGAAACAGACGTAAAGTCTGATGTGCGTATCGGATTAATATTAATATTATTTTCATGAAATTGGTCATGCCGATAACAATTGGGTTTAAAAAATTGGTCATTCACCGTTAACCCAGTTATGAAAACGAAGTAAGAATATCGAAAAATAGCCAAACTGTGTATTTGTTTATTACGTTTGTTTAAATAATCAACAATTGTTATCGAATGATCGAAAATAATGAATGGGTATTATCAATTAGTGATCTGCAGTTCATTCTAGGTGGAAAACGCTATTCATTCCATGACGAATTCATGAAATTATTTATAACAATGGCAGTTCTTATTATTCATCCAAATCCTCTAACGTTATTCGATGATCAGTCATTAACAATTAAATACATCCAAAGAACGGAGTTTGTGTGACGAAAAATATCCAAATAATGCAAGTGTTAACTAAGATCGTTTGAACAATTGCGAATTGTTACTATATGAGCATATATGATAACTGAGTATCATTCACGAGCTCTATGGAGCTAATTCCATGGAAAATGACTATTCTTTTCTTCACCAACAGCTGAAGCCAAAAATTGTTTCCTTTATTTGTTTATAATAATGATTGTTTATTCATGAATCCTCACGGGTATGACACAAAAATTATTTTTGTTTATCAATTAAAGAAATCCATTGAGAATCAAGGGATTATACACCGTAAAACCATATGAAACCAATTTTATCCACTTATTTGTTTATAACAAATTAAATACATTTTTGAATTATATTGCGGTACTGGAAAATTGTCCTGTATAGTTCCTATACTCATTCTGGGTATTTGGAAATGAATCTGAGTACTCTCTAGCAAATGGTACTCTTCAAAAGTCAAAAAAAATTTGTTTTCATTTTTGTCAAGAAATAAAAAAAATAAAGCCTCAATTTGAATATATGCTCTGATAAGATCATGCGGATTTTCATTATCTTTAATTTAAAAAAAAACGTTTGAATCGGTTGAAAACTAGTCGGAAAATCAATTTCTCCAGAGTCGTAATTTTCGTCCCAATGTGCGGCATGGAGCGCGGAATGTCAACCCAAAAACACGCATAATTTTTGATGATATGTGAGTTCCCTAGTTTTCTTTACCAAAATCTTCGTAATTAAACGAGCTATCGTAATTAGTCAATTAAATCATTGAAAAAAATTGAGAAGCTAGAACGAATTCTATTTGTTTACAAAAACAATTAATTATGAGAACAATGTTAAAAAAGTTAAATAACAATAACGACTCAAAAAATAAAAATTTTGCAAAAATGTTTTAGGGCCATTTTATTTATGTAAAACTCTAGCTTATCACGCATTCCTGAAGAAAAATCACAAACAATAAGAAAAGTGGCCCAGTTGACAAATTTTGACACATATTTAAGTAAATGATACTCATTTGTTTGATTTCGTAGCTGTGCTATGTTGAAATATAAATTAAATACTAACAAGAAATCATTGCACTAAAGTTCCAACCTGTTTTCCATATAATCCAAAACATTCTAATTGACCGTAATAAGTACTTAGAATACTACCAATTGTACTTTATAACAAATAAATTAAAAGGTCTAGATCTAAACTTCAAGATAGTTCTAGTAGTTATTCATCAATAATGAATTATCATGTTATAAATAAACAATTTAAAAAAATGAGTGCGAGTAAAAATTCGGAGTAATATCCGAAGCCTCACTTTTCACCAGCCTTGACAATTTGTACATTGTACATTACATAACATTCAATTCGAAGCCTTTTGTGTCCGGATGGGAAAATGTTCTTTCTCGTCCTCTAATTGATAGCTACTATTATTATTATTATTATTATTATTATTATTATTATTATTATTATTATTATTACACCATTAAGCCATTTCCCTTTCGGGGTAGGCGTGACTCACTCGGC
>NC_046657.1:107696033-107699231 GCF_010883055.1 Belonocnema kinseyi | reverse complement strand
CTAGAGGTTAGATTGGTTATTGCGTCGTCAATGTGGGAAGTGTTTGTCATTGAAGGTTCAAAGTTAACGTGTGTTTCTAGGGTTATGTTGAATGTTTGCCAAATTGCTTTTGCAACATTATAGCGAAGCGCGACAGGGGCTTTTTCACAGTTGGTGAAGAGACTTAGGAGGACTGGACGATGATCTGAGTCAAGCTCATCTATAGTGAAAATGTCGTGGTTGTAAAAGTTACTTTTGGAAATTGCATAGTCAATAAGGTCGGATTTATGTTTTGTGTTGTGAGGGAAAAAAGTATGCGAGTCTGGTGCTGAGATTGAGAGATTCTTATGATTTATAAATTCAAATAATTGCTTACCGATTTTGTTAGTTGTTCTGCTATTCCAGGCTAAGTGTTTAGCATTTAGGTCCCCTGCAGCAATTACTGAGGGTGCGAGTTTGAATATTTTTCTGTAGTCATTTTTTAGAAATTCGTGAGAGGGGGTCTGATAGAGCGAGACTATAGAATATGGATTCCCGTGAATTTTTATTTGTATGGCAGTAGCTTCGAGGGCTTCAAGTTCAGGAATTATTAGTTCATGGTGATTAATATTTTCTTGAATTAAGATCGCGGTACCTCTATTTGAGTTATTTCTGTATAATGTATAACCACGAAATAGATTAAGGCGTAGGGATGCGCGTAGTAATGTTTCACTGAGCAAGCAGATGGTAATGTTGTTTTTGTAGAGCTATGTGGCTAATTCGTGTCTTTTTTTAAGAATACCTTGAGCATTCCAAAAAATTATTTTTAAAGTGTTATTATTTAAGGTGGCCATTTTCGATAGCAAGTGCAAGTAAATTACTTATAATCTCGGTGGTTGTATTTATAGCTTCATTAATATTAATTTTTCCCCCCATTATGTCTGTGGTTAAGGTTGTAGCTCTTTTTAAGAGATTTACCAGATTTATTTTGATAGCTTGAGAGGGTGTGTTTTTATTGTGTGTGGCTTCAGGAATAGTTTTATTCTGAGGGGCATGAATTTTCTTAGCAATTGGTGCCTTAGATCGAGTATTAGCAATTTTATGTGTTCTGTCTGTCTGCATAGTTTGAGGCTTTAATGCGCATGCCTGTGATGTTGCGGTGGCGACTGTGCTGTAAAGTGGTAAGCCTTGTAGTGGCGGGGCACTGTCTAGTGGGGTGCGTTCGTTTGTAAAATTTTCTTTTAGTGTGATCTCTTTACTTAGTTTATTGGAAAAATTTCCTCGGGCAAATTGTGTGTTTTTGGTTTTTTAATAGCGGGTTTTTTGGATGTTTGTTTAAAAGCAGAACAACCTCTATAATTAGCGGGGTATCCCCAGCACAGTTAGCGCAAGTGGCCGGTGTTTCAAGTGTTTTTCTGCACGCAGAACTTTGATGCACACCCCCGCACTTCACACATCACGGAGTGGCGTGGCACATGTCAGAGACATGGTGGAATCTTTGACACTTGAAGCACTGTGCGGTTTCCTTGGGTTTGACATATGGCTCAACTTTAATTTTAATGTAGGCAATGGATTGCAGTTTAATTAGCTCTTTCGCTTGGGGCGTGTTTGGAACCGTTACCAGAAGCATTGGTAAGGCTTTCTTGGTTTGTCGATTTCTCATGTCGGTTGCTCTCTTGATCAATCAATGATAAAAAATTTCAAAGAGCGCTGTTATATAGCCGCATCATTTCAGGTCTTTCAGCTTTGAGAAGGGAGGAACATCTGCTTATTGGTTTTGGCTTACAAAGAGACGAGAATCGTGATCTTCTTTGTTGGTTTACTAGAAAGTGGGGGTAAAGTACACTGGCGGTTTAGTGGGGGACTTGATTCTCGTGGCTATATAACCGACCAGTTTAGAAATTTCTTTCATTCTGTAGTTTGCTTTTTGTTAAAGTATATTGTAAATTTTCATTTGTTTAAAAATGACTGGCCGTGGTAAAGGAGGAAAAGGTTTGGGTAAGGGAGGAGCAAAGCGCCACCGTAAAGTTTTGCGTGACAACATCCAGGGAATCACGAAGCCCGCGATCCGTCGTCTGGCTCGTCGTGGGGGAGTCAAGCGTATCTCTGGCTTGATTTATGAGGAAACCCGAGGTGTTTTGAAGGTGTTCCTTGAAAATGTCATTCGTGATGCAGTTACCTATACTGAGCACGCCAAGAGGAAGACTGTCACTGCTATGGACGTTGTCTATGCTTTGAAACGTCAAGGACGTACTCTATATGGTTTTGGAGGTTAAGTTCTGAACAATTCCTGGCATTGAATGCATACAATCGGCCCTTTTCAGGGCCACCAAATATTTTTAACGTTGGTTGTGTAATCTATTCGGTTTGAACATGTCACCTCCTATTAAACCAGTGGTTAAAGATATTACCATCCCTTTTCCTAATAATACAATGCTGTCTAAAATCTAGGAAGGAAGGCTCTGCAGTCAGTTGAATTTTTGCTGTATTCATTAGTCCGAAATGTCCGTTTTCCAACAATATCACTGGATTCCTGAGACTGTCACTTTCGCCGTGTTTTTAATTAAATTTCGCAGTTACGTGTTAGGAATAACATATTAAAACCATTGTTTATAAGACCCACGCTAGACATTCAATTAATTATTTATCCTAACCTCAAATTTTGATAACTTCTTAGGTAAGTAATTTAATAGTTACTCATAAATGTAATTTTTTCAATATAAATTAATAAATATCCATTAAAATTTAATATTATATTAATGAGATTAATATTGTCTATTTACTTTTTTAAATGAATTAAGTAGATTAGCTTTTTTATTGAAAATTTGTATTTTCTTAACTGAAACAAATTTTTTCATCAATATTTCTGATATTTTGTTGAAAATTCGTCTTTTGGTTATTTATCTTTTTTATTATGAATTTCATCTTTCGTGAGCAAAAATGCGATTGTGCTTAAAAAGTAGTCTGGTTATGTTGACGCTTCAACAGTTTTATTGAAAATGCGTTTTTTTTAAAAATTAATTCTATTGCTTTCAATTTGTGATTAAAATATTTTTTGGCTTAAATATCAACTATTATATTTTTTTATCAGAGAATTCATTTTTTTTGTTTAACCTAATACATTCATTAAAAAAGAAACAATATTTTTTAAACCAAACAGTCGCAATTTTTCTAAAAAATATGAAATTTATAATCAAAAAGATTATTTTTGAACCAAAAATATGAATTGTCAACAACATA
>NC_046657.1:107694619-107695933 GCF_010883055.1 Belonocnema kinseyi | reverse complement strand
AATATTTTTTAAACCAAACAGTCGCAATTTTTCTAAAAAATATGAAATTTATAATCAAAAAGATTATTTTTGAACCAAAAATATGAATTGTCAACAACATAGTTGAAATATTAATAAAAAAAATTGTTTACCATAATTTTCAAGAAAATACACGACTCGCCGCAAATATTTTTTTCATAATGAAAATGTATTAAGAAATATTTTTATGAAAATTTATAATAGTTAACGATTAATTACTAAATATGCCAATAATAGTTCCATCATTTGAAATTTATAGAAAATGTTCCCAGAAAGAATGAATTTAAATTCTAAGCTTTCCAAATTAGATTAATGTATAGACATTCCATGAATGAGCATTGCGAATCGAAAGGATTATAAGTACAATGGATACTAATTTCAAGATATCAGGTATGCCCGCCTCTAATCCAATGCGAAAACTCGTATTTTGACCTGTTTAGATTACCCCCACCATTGCATCCAGCGCGTTACCCCTTGTTTGCTTGTTCTCGCCCGGGATTATGGCAACAGACTGGCGTACCTAAGAGTTTAAAGATGATGTCTCAAGACTTCATGCTTTCATTAGTGTTATCTATAGATAATCTCAAAATACGTCACTTCAATGTAAATGGTATCTGCGGGAAATTAGCCGAACTGAAAGAATTTTTTTTTACTCGAAAACTAGATATACTACTGCCAAATGAAACCAAAGTCAATTTTAAACATGATATAAAAGTACCTGGCTTTAAATGTATTAGAAAGGATAGGAACGATAATGGGACAGGTGGAGGTGTGATGATATTAATTAAAAACGAGTTTAAATATCATGAGATTCCTATATCAACTATTTCTCTCGAAATCGTTGCAATTAAACTTGAGAATAATACTGTTATTGTATCAGTCTACAAAGCACCTCAAGGTAAAATAGATATTGAGGATTTAAAGTCAATTTTTAAAATTGGCAATGAAGTATACTGTTATATGGGGACCTCAATGCTAAAAATACGGCATGGAATTGTAGAACAAATAATTATAATGGGAAACAAATTTTCGAATACTCAATTAAAAATCTTTACACAATTCATTATCCACCAAACTATACACTTTATCCTTATAATGACTCAGCCCCAAGCACTGTTGATATAGGAATAAGTAAAAATTTAAACCATGATATAGCAGTTGACATCATAGATGATCTAATCTCAGATCGCCTAGCTGTCCTTATTATCTTAAGAAAGATCTCTAATCTGACAGCAGAAAAATGTACCTATTTTAACTATAAGAAAGCCGACTGGAATAAATTCAAAAACAGTATTA
>NC_046657.1:107693384-107694519 GCF_010883055.1 Belonocnema kinseyi | reverse complement strand
AGTAGAAAACGAAAAGAAATAAGAGAGGATGAACTTGTCATTAACATAAACGATATGCCGATAAAGCAGCAATTAACAACGAAATACCTAGGAATAATACTAAATCACAGATTATCATATAGGCAACACATAACGGAAGCTTGCGCAAATGATACATCTTTTATATAGTTTACTCAATAGAAAAAGTGCGCTTAGTATTAAAAACAAACTTATTCTATATAAGAGTTTTGTAAAACCAGTATTATTATACGCAGTACCTATATGGAGCGGCGCCTCCAGAACGCATATTCAAAAATTGCAATATTTTGAAAATAAACTTCTCCGAAGAATCTCTAACGCTAGTCCTAAGAAAAGAAATATAGATATAAGAAATGATCTAGAAATAAAAGATATTACTACAGATATATTAGGTATTACACAAAAATTTTATACTCTTGAACTTGGCGAATCAACAGCTCTCAAAAGCATTAAATTGTACAATAAAGACAGTGCTTCTTTCCGAATAAAGCATAAACTGCCCTATCACCGTATAACATAACTCATCTTACGATTGCAATAATAAACATGATTGTAAATAATGTACATACAGTATAGGTTAAGTTAGCTTAGGATACGAAATTATCTAATGGGATTTTTTTACATTACCTTTTTACCCAGAAATAAAAGAAATAAAGATTTTTCTACCTACCTACTTTATTATGTAATAAAAATACTCTGTTTAGTTCGTTGTTTACTGGGTACAGAATTTGATACACAAAACAAATGTAAGAACCTATGTAACCTTACAATGAAGTTATGAATAAAATATGGTTTACAAAAGCAAAAAAAAAAAAAAAAAAAAATGCACTGTCAATTCGTTCTGACTTTTCTTTTACAATCGTTCATTATAGATTTTTATCTTTCTGAACGTCATATAATGGCCCCTAAAGCTAGTAGTAAAGCCGTAAAAAAATCTGGCAAAGCCCAGAAGAACGTCGCTAAAACTCACAAGAAGAAGAAGCGTAAGAGGAAGGAAAGTTATGCTATCTACATATACAAAGTCTTGAAACAGATCCACCCTGATACAGGAGTCTCCAGCAAGGCAATGAGCATCATGAATAGCTTCGTCAACGACCTCTTTGAACGTATTGCCGCT
>NC_046657.1:107692168-107693284 GCF_010883055.1 Belonocnema kinseyi | reverse complement strand
AATTATAAGACCAGTTAACGAGAACCTTCGACGCTGAGGCTGTTTATTTATCAATTAACAGATGATATGGCATCCTATATTTCATTTTAAAAGGCATTTCTTATTTACTGATAGATTTTGCTTCCTGAAGCTCTTCTAAGCTCATCTGGTTTTCATAAAAATTTTTCGTTAATCTATAAATATGATCCGAGATAAGAGGAAGGTTAAACTTCTTATGCAAATCAATATTCCTGTCTCTGAGGGAGGCATTAGTGATCATTCTTAAACATTTATTTTGAAAGCGTTGTAGCCTTAAGATAGTATTGTTTGATGCGCTACTCCAGACGGGAGCCGCATATAGAAGAACTGGTCTGATAATAATTTTGTAAAGTAATAATTAATTTTTAATACTTAATTTACTCTTTTTGCACATGAGGCAGTACATGATGCCCAGAATTTTCTGGGCTTTTTTAAGTGAGCGTGCAACGTGCTCATTAAATATTAGTTTTTGATGCAGTAAAACTCCCAGATAATTTGCAACCGATTTAGGCTTAATAATCTTATCCCGAACAATGAAATCAGGAATAGCTACCTTCCTCTTTCTCTCTGGATGGTTAAAATTTTTCCTTGTGAAAATTATGATTTCAGTTTTATCAGCATTAACACTTAATTTCCATTTATCAAAAAATTCTACTATCAAGTTAGTAAATTTTTGTAATTTATCCAAAGCTACTTTAGGGCTCCAGGAAGCGGAATACAAAGCTATGTCGTCGGCAAATAATGATCGCAATACTCCTTGCAACGCTGGTATATCATTAATGTAGTATAGGAAGAACAGCGGGCCAAGAATAGAACCTTGTGGGACTCCTGCGTCAATGCTTCCGTCTTTAGATTTAGTGCCATTTATTACTACGTTGCATTTTCTCCCAGAGAGATAAGCTTGCGCTATTTTGATTAAATAAGTTGGAATTTTAAGCTCGCTATGTTTATATATTAGGTCATTGTGCTAGACGGTATCAAATGCCTTTTCCAGGTAAGGAGAACCATGACAGTAGTCAAATTTTTGTTGAAATTAGTACTAACAGTATTTACTAATCTAATTAGTTGCTGAACCGTGCTTCTATTTTGTCTGAATCC
>NC_046657.1:107689044-107692068 GCF_010883055.1 Belonocnema kinseyi | reverse complement strand
CTCCGTACACTTGGATTTTCGAGTTTTAGGATTTCTTAAGTTCCTCAATTGTCTTCTAATTCTCTTTGGATTAAGACGCTTAGACAAATAGCAATATCAGGATTGTCAATCTTAGGTTTCATTTAAATTAATTTCATAACAATTTTGTAATATTTAACTTTATTCAACTTTTCTTTATATATATATAATTACAAGTCAAATGTGATATTTATAAAAATTGTATTCAAGGAAGTTAATTTTTTTCGAATTTTATATGGAAACTATTTGTTTAATTTCTCCTTTTGTAATGAAATGTAATTTGATTTTATGCAAAAGATGCTGTTCATCTATGTAAATTTAGCTATATGATTACTCTTTTGTGTAAGCTGTAGAGTAAGAAATGTTTGTTGAACTAACACCAATTCTTAAAAATGTTTACACAATGGAATATGGTTTGTAAATTGGCTAATGGTTACGACTATCGACTAGGTGTCCACATTGACAACGGCAAGGGATGAGGTCCTTCACTAATGTACGTAAATTTGGCAAATTTACAGAAACTTTCTACTAAAGATCATGGTTTTAGTTATAAATTTTATTATTTGGTTGAAAATTTCAGAATTTGCTCAAAATATCATCTTTTTGGGTTGCAAATGCAATTGCTTTGTAAAAAATACATCTTATTGGTTTTAAAAATTCAACTCTTTTCGTAGAACATTAACCTTTTGTTTAAAATTCATATTTTCTTGCTGATAAGTCGACTGAGTTCTTTTTTGGATAAACACTATTTTTTCTGAAAATTTGTCTTTTTTATTTCAAAGATCATATTTTTTAGTATATATATTGCATCTTTCGTAGATAAAATTGCAACTGTGTTGTTGAAAATTAAACTATTTTCTAGAAAATTTACTTCTTGGTTACAATTCGTATTTTTGTCTTGAAAAGTCAATGAAAATCTCAATGAAAAATTCACCTCTGTATTAAAATTTTCATTTTTCTTAGACAAAAATACAATTGTTTGTTTGAAAATTTAAGAATCTTGTTAAAAAGTCATGCTTTTTGGCTAAAAATTCGACTCTGTAGCAGAAATTTAACTTATTGTTTACAATTCTTATTTCGGTATTGGAGAATGAACTGGAATCTTCTTTGGATAGAAATTTTACAATTTTGTTAGTGTTTTTTTTTTAATTCATCTGTTTTAGAAGAAATTTCATCTTTCTTATAAATAGAAATAATAGAAATGCAACTGTTTGGTTGAAAATTCGACAATTTTGTAGAAAAATCATCCTTTTTGGTTGAAAATTATGTTGTTCTGTTGAAAATTTAAATGTTTCGTAGAAAATTTAGTTTCCGTTTTAATTTAATATTTTGGTGTTAAAACAAAACTGAAATTTTTTTCTGGATGAAAATTTAAATTAAATTTTTTTATACTAAAAATTCTACTGCTTTGTTAAAAATTTAACTATTTTCATAGGAACTTTACTTTTTGTTTAAAATTTATATTTTCATGTTAAAAAGTCTCGTTTAAAAACAAATACATCTGTTTTCGTACAAAATTTTATCTTTTTTGGATAAAAATTCATCTAAATGGTTGAGAATTTAACTTTTTTTTTTTAGTACTTTTGGTTGAAAATATGTGTTGTTTTGGTTTGAAACTTCAAATTTTTTCGTAGAAAATTATTTTTTGTTACAAAATTCATATTTTGACCTTGAAAAGTAAACTGGATTATTTAAAATGAAAAATAAACTATTTTAAAACGTGTTTTTTTTTAAATAAAAACTCATCTATTTTAAGAGAAATTTAATAATTTTCAATAAAAACTGCAACTATTTGGTAGAGAAACCAACAATTTTGTCCAAAAGTCATCCTTTAGTTAAAAATTCGTCTTTTTGGATTGAAAATTCAACTTTTGTCGTAGAAATTGATTTTATGTTTAAAAATTCCTAATTTGATCGTGAAAACTGAAAAGCGGCCATTACAAAATAAGATAACCCAAACTGTTAAAAATTGCAATATTTAACAATTCAGATATTTAATATATATTCCATTATTTATGGCTTCTGATTTGAAAATTAATGTGTTTTATAGTAGAAGTTCCATTTTTACATTCGCATCTAATGAGAAGGTATTGGTTTTATGTAAAATTTCACTTTCTCGGTTTTCATAAAATCTTCACGTTCTGAGAACCACTGAGTCAGAAAAAACTATTTTTACGAAGGTGTTTGTCTGTCTGTATTCTGTAGGCACGATAACTCTCCTAAAAATTGATCAGATTGGATTCTGCTTTGGCACACTGTTTTAAGCCCTAAAAAGAAAGAACAAGTTCGTGAACTAGCTATTTTGGATACAAATTCAAAAAGTGAGCACGTTTTTAAGTTTTAATACCACATTTTTTCAAGATTACAAAATTCTATGAACGGTTATTCATAGTACTCAGAAACTCAAACAATTGATCCTAATGACTTTTCTATAAAAAGAAAATAATCAGAGTTAAAGCATTTTCAAAAATTTCAAAATAAAGCATTTTAGATAAAATAATTTTTTAATACATAAGTTTAATCTGAATCGAACAAGAAAAAGAAACTGAAATGCATTTTGCATACCTGACTGAAATCACTATGCTATGGCGCTCACTATAGGTGAAATGTGCGTAGCGCACTAAGACGCAAAATATTATTGCGGTCAGTTTTTTAAAATATTAGATAAGGAAATTCCTCAAAAATGATCTACCCCCCACACCTATCATTTAGAATTCATTAAATAATAACAAGTGTTTGATATTTCTTTACATTAAAGGGTCATACTGGAGAAGCTGCTATTTTAAAATTTTACCAACCGTTAAACGACTTTAGATCATTAGACTATTGAAGAGCGGGTTTTTTTGCCGGTGTCCAGGAAACAAAACTCGGCAAAGAGTATTTGGTCTGATTATACTGACACTGAACTGGAAAGACATGTAGTAACCAAAATTATTCCTCGTAAAAAACATTTGGTGGCCCTGAAAAGGGCCGATTGAATAGAGGTATTATACAATCCTAAGCACG
>NC_046657.1:107687079-107688944 GCF_010883055.1 Belonocnema kinseyi | reverse complement strand
TATCACCATCATTATGAGAAAATATCACAAGCTCAGTCTTGTCCGTGTTTATCTTAAGCTTCCATCTAGCAAAGTATTTTTCTAATTCGTGCACATACTTTTTCAATTTGATGATCGCAATTCTTTTCCGTCAAGACGCTGTATAAACTGCCGTGTCATCAGCAAATAAGGCTCTTTTTACATCGCTAGACTTTGGTATATCATTTATATAATAAAGAAATAATACTGATCCAAGGACAGAACCTTGCGGGACGCCTGCTTTCACAAGTTTTTCATTTATAATTTACAATTAATTTCTACTACAAAGGTTCTATCACAGAGGTAATTTTCTATAATTTTAATTAGATATTGCGGTATATTATAGTTTTTTAATTTTGCCATGAGCCCCTTATGCCATACTGTGTCGAAAGCTTTCTCCATGTCTAGGACATGTGTGCTGTGCTTAATATTAAAATTTGTACTAATATAATTAGTGAGTCGAGCTAGCTGTTGTACTGTCCAGTGTCCTGATCTAAATCCAAACTGTTCTGGAATTAATTACTTATTGATTTTCTCATGTATATGGAGTCTACTTAATATCACAGTTTCAAAGATGTTGCTAATGGTCGGTAGTAGACTGATAGGCCTATAGCTTTGGGCAGAGGTTTTTTCCTTTCCAGGTTTATATATGGGAAGTATTTTTGCCTTTTTCCATTCTGCAGGGAAGTAGCTCTGCTGTAAACATGCATTGTATATATGAGTTATTTGTACAATCGCTTTTTTGGGGAGATACTTTAGTATGATTTTTTGTATTCTATTAAGTCCAGGAGCTTTCTTTGCTTTTGTTTTGCATATAGCTTTTTTAATTTCTTTAGGGGTAGCTAATTTAATGCCATCTAGGTTTATTTCAGAGCGAGTAATTTCATTATATTGTGAGTTAATTAGTTCATTATTTTCAAGTTCTTCCATATTACCAGTTAGTTTGTGAACATTTTCAAAATTTTTTGCTATTGCTTCTGCTTTATCTTCATCAGAAAATAGAATTTGATCTTGAACTTTAAGAGGCGTTATGTGTCTTTTATTCAGCCCTTTTAAAGATTTAGCCATTTTCCACAAAGAATTATCCTTAGTGGTAAGGGATGCAAGTTTATCTCCCCAGTTGTTGTTTTTATGCTCAGTAATCGAACTTTTAGTTTTGCGATTTGCCATGTTTACAAAGGCTTTTAGATAAATATTTCTAGTTTTCTGTAAGATTTTTCTCAAGGAGTTTCTGTGCTTAATTTGTTGGGTTATAGTTTCCGGGAGTTTATTTTTATATTCAAAGGTTTCTTGGATAGGAATGGAATCCTCAATGGTATTATTAATTGTACTTATTAGATCATTTACGCTTTTATCTATGGAATCAATGGTATCAAGCGCTGAGTTAATTATTATTCTACTATTAATGAGTTCTTTAAATTTTTTCGAGTCAGCTTTTTTATAGTTCAAAAGTTTAAGAGTACACGGCAATTCTATGTTAATTTGATCATCACTAAGCAAGATTAAGACCGGTTTATGATCAGAGCAAAGTTCATCAAGTACATCAATTTTGTGCATATTTACAATATTTTTGTTGATAGCCAGGTCTATAATGCTGGGTCGAGCTTTTGGATTATAAGGATATATAGTAAAATTGTTTGGAAATTCTAGGGCAAGGGGATTTTGATTTATGTAATTATATATTACGTTTCCATTTTTATTACTATTGTAGCAGTTCCAACGAACATGCTTGGCATTAAAATCTTCAGCTATTATGACCTTGCTACTCAGGTTGAGGATGGATTTTAATTCAGTTGTGCTAATGTGACTTTTTGGTGGGGCATATATAGATACTAATATTATTTGAC
>NC_046657.1:107685410-107686979 GCF_010883055.1 Belonocnema kinseyi | reverse complement strand
TTCCTTTCCAGGTTTATATATGGGAAGTATTTTTGCCTTTTTCCATTCTGCAGGGAAGTAGCTCTGCTGTAAACATGCATTGTATATATGAGTTATTTGTACTATCGCTTTTTTGGGGAGATACTTTAGTATGATGTTTTGTATTCTATTAAGTCCAGGAGCTTTCTTTGCTTTTGCTTTGCATATATAGCTTTTTTAATTTCTTTAGGGGTAGCTAATTTAATGCCATCTAGGTTTATTTCAGAGCGAGTAATTTCATTATATTGTGAGTTAATTAGTTCATTATTTTCAGGTTCTTCCATATTACCAGTTAGTTTGTGAACATTTTCAAAATTTTTTGCTATTGCTTCTGCTTTATCTTCATCAGAAAATAGAATTTAATCTTGAACTTTAAGAGGCGGTATGTGTCTTTTATTCAGCCCTTTTAAAGATTTAGCCATTTTCCACAAAGAATTATCCTTAGTGGTAAGGGATGCAAGTTTATCTCCCCAGTTGTTGTTTTTATGCTCAGTAATCGAACTTTTAGTTTTGCGATTTGCCATGTTTACAAAGGCTTTTAGATAAATATTTCTAGTTTTCTGTAAGATTTTTCTCAAGGAGTTTCTGTGCTTAATTTGTTGGGTTATAGTTTCCGGGAGTTTATTTTTATATTCAAAAGTTTCTTGGATAGGAATGGAATCCTCAATGGTATTATTAATTGTATTTATTAGATCATTTACGCTTTTATCTATGGAATCCATGGTATCAAGCGCTGAGTTAATTATTATTCTACTATTAATGAGTTCTTTAAATTTTTTCCAGTCAGCTTTTTTATAGTTCAAAAGTTTAAGAGTACACGGCAATTCTGTGTTAATTTAATCATCACTAAGCAAGATTAAGACCGGTTTATGATCAGAGCAAAGTTCATCAAGTACATCAATTTTGTGCATATTTACAATATTTTTGTTGATAGCCAGGTCTACAATGCTGGGTCGAGCTTTTGGATTATAAGGATAAAGAGTAAAATTGTTTGGAAATTCTAGGGCAAGGGGATTTTGATTCATGTAATTATATATTACGTTTCCATTTTTATTATTATTGTAGCAGTTCCAACTAACATGCTTGGCATTAAAATCTTCAGCTATTATGACCTTGCTACACAGGTTGAGGATGGATTTTAATTCAGTTGTGCTAATGTGACTTTTTGGTGGGGCATATATAGATACTAATATTATTTGACTTTCTAGCTTGATTGCATGTGCTTCAAATGATTTGATATTATCTAGATTTATTTCACTGCAAGGGATATAATTTTTAACTTACAGGGCTACTCCCCCTGCAGGTTTTTTGCTTGGCCTATCTTTCCTAAAGCATTTATATCCAGGTGACCGCACCTTAGATTTATTATTGAACCATATTTCGCCAACCATGAATATGTCTACATTATAGTTGTCAAGAAACGCGGGTATTTCATGTTTTTTGTTTTCCAGGCCACTGGCATTCCAGTGTACAAGGTTTAAGTTTTTGGATTTAGTGGGACTATCCATCAAGTTCAACAGCTAGCTCACTAATTGCTTGGAGTCTTTGAAA
>NC_046657.1:107683994-107685310 GCF_010883055.1 Belonocnema kinseyi | reverse complement strand
CCTTACTTACGTTTCCTACTTCTTCTTCGCATTGGGAGACTTGTTCTGTTGCGCCTCGGCTTTCGGAAACTGCTGCTTCGGCGGGAACGGGGGCCTTCTTCCCCCTCGGTTTCCTCGGAACTGCAGGCAGGGCCTGAACTGGGAAGCTGGACCCGCCGGGAAAGGCCCAGGCCTGAATCCCGGGCGGCGCTCCCAGTTTTTTGGATTCGCTTATGGAAGGCTGCTTAGCATCAGCCGTTAGCCTCTCAATCGCCTTGGCCTGTTTTAGTCTGTCTACTAGGTCCCTCCCAAAGAGGAATTCGTCTGGCTTGGATGTGTCCAAAATTTCTTTCACGGATTTATTGAATCCGGGCGTCACCGTTGCCCTCCTGGCAACTGATTGCTTGTAATAACGTCAGACAAAATCTTAAAGGCATCAAAAAGATTTTCGAATATCGGCGTGGGGTCGATGCTTTCATCTTCTACAATCAGTGTAGAAAGAACGGATCCTACTGCCATCAAAGCCGATCCAATCGCATTCTGCACATGCTTTTTGTAACCATCCCTTTTTTTTTGCCGCAGCTGTCATTTTTGACTCGATGACAGAATTCATTTTCGGAGCCTCCAATAAATCATTCCTTTTATATTTTGTCAGCAATTCATCTGACACTTTCCAAGGGAGGCCTTTTTTTTTTTAACCAAAACTTAAGCCTCGGTAAGATTACCTGATGGATAGACAAATCCAGACATTTCGGTACGGAAGGATCCTCGCCGAGGATGTCCTTATACGCTTGATTGATCTCAATGTCACTTTCGATTGGGTCTTTTGATGCAAGTTCCCCCTTAATCGATTCTAAAATGAGAAAAATGTAAGTTTTAGTTTAATCGAACCTTTCCTAAAAATGGCATGTGTCTTGTCTCCAGTACAAGCTCATTTTTAATTTAATTTAATTTAATTGGAAGCGCTTTCCAATTATAAACGAATGTCTTGCCGCAAGTGCAAGCTCTTAAGTATGAGAATCGAAAAATTAGAAAGTATTGCCTCCAGTGCAATCTCGTTATATTTCGTAAACAGGGTATATTTGAACAATTTTAATTTTAATTTTCTTTCTGGTTAAATTTAAGTCTTGCCTCCAGTGCAAGCTCTTTTTGTTTAAACAGTAGTAACGTCTTGCCTCTTGTGCAAGCTCGTTACTTTTTGTGACGCAGTTACCCGTACTACGCAATATATATTCACCAAAGGATTATAATTTAATAGTTACCTAATTTGGAATCACCGATGTCCGAAAGATCAAAATCTCCGTAAATACTTCCGAGGATCGATTCTAGATCGCTGT
>NC_046657.1:107681080-107683894 GCF_010883055.1 Belonocnema kinseyi | reverse complement strand
ATCTTGGTAAAGAAAGTTTGAAGGCTTGGACCCTTGAGCGCGCATGTGTTTCCATTGTTTGCGGTAGTCAGCTACTGCAACTTCGGCGGGCAGAAAAGTACCGGCCGGAGTTTGCAGTAGGTCCTGCAAACCTCCTGCGGGCAGTAGGTACTGTTTCGTCGGAGTGTGCAGGAGGCCGGAGGGCAATAAGCAGTAGGTATGCTACTCCTCGTCCCATCTCTATTGTTTTGAAACAAGTTTTAGCGTCAAATTTTATTTTAAAATCTTACTACAAAAAATGTACAATACTTGTGATTGTTAACCCCGTTTTGATTACTGTACATCGTCTCGAACAAGAAAAATGTCAAAGGTCATACCACGCTGAAAAAACGAGTTCTCGTCAGTATCCCTTGGTCCTCCGAAGGGAAAGGTCAGGTAGCAAGCGCTCCTAAATCCTTAAATACGGAAAAGTTTTTCGAAAATATTCAAGCGGCAGCGCCACATGGGCCGAACCAACGAACAAATTGTACGAGTTTACCTACCAAATTGCCACCACGGCAGCATATAGGCCAAGTTTCGCGCCACAAAGTTCACTGAAATTATCCAGCAGTATAAGTTTCAAAAGTGAGATTGATCATACAAGGTTTGACAACAAAAAAGGGGGCACTCCCACCACACATCGGATAAATGTTGAAAATCGAGCATTTTTACCCGGAGGATCTATTCGGAATAACAGAAAGAAGGAAGTGAGAATGCCAACGACAAGGACAACAAAAATAAAAGAAATTTCAAATCCATTGAAAAACCAGAGGCAGGTGAACACCCATAAACCATACATCAGGCCAACGGAAGGAACCGGAAACAAAAATAACCTCAAAGCAGAAGAATCACTGACGCAGACATCGAATAAAGCTGCAGATGAATTGGAAATCAACGAGACCATGGAGAGTAATTAGCAAAAAATGGAGATTCCTGTAAAGGAATATCAACTTTTAATCTCCAACAGCCATAAACAACAGAAGACAATAGATCAGCTTCTGAAAACGATCCAAGAACAAATGGAAAGGATCCAAAACTTAGAAAAGGCGCAAATTGAATGAGACTCCAAAATGGAGACAGGAGAAGCAAGTTCATCAAGGAGGCAGAGACTGGAGCAAAAACCGAGTACTCAGGCCATCAAAACGAGTGACTCGCGTACATCAGTTGTGAAGACAGGAAGATCGAGTGAAATTTCAACAGCCTCGGCAGGTGATGGGATTAACGTCATCCCTGAAAAGGAACAAGAAGAACACCCAGGAGACCAGCTAGCAGAAGGGTCCACTAACTACAAGAAAAGGCCACCTCCAATCGTCATATTTGGGGCAGACCAAGGTTCGACGGTGAGTCTTGTCAAACAATCTCTAAGTGAGCGTAAATTTTATATCAAGCGCATAAACAATAATAAACATAATTTGTACACCGAGAATGCGAGTGATTTTAAACAAGCGAAGCAACAACTTGATGTTACGGAGGCTAGATTTTACTCGTACACTCTTAAAGACGAAAGACCAAACTGCACAGTATCAAATACCTAAATTACCAGGCTGTCTGGTGGGAAAAACTAAAAAGGACAGAGAATGTACAGTGCAAAAAATGTCAAAGATTTGGCCACGTGGCCTCAAATTGTCAATTAGGGTTTAGATGCGTAAAATGCAACATAAATCATGAGCAGGGCAAATGTGAACTGCCTCCAATTGAAGCTGTAGAATTTAGATGATAGAACTAAACTTTATTGCGTAACGTGTCATAGTTTTGGCCACCCGGCCTCTTACAGAGGATGCACAAAACAAGTTGAATTTCGAGACCAGACAAAGAAGAAAATTCACGTCGTAAAAGAAAATAGGATTATCAAAGAGCGCATGGTTAATAATTATGTTAAAAGGGCTTGTCTTTTTCCAGTGTTGTAGGGAATGAGAAGCCACAAAGTGCTCAAGCCCGTCGTACAATACAAACACGAAAGAATACAAACTTCAAAAACAAAGTAACGAAACAGAATGCCCAACCGACAGGACAAACGACATACTTGACACAAATAACTGACCTAATAAACAAAAATAGTGAGAATATACAAAAATTATTCCAAATGATGAAAGATCTCCTAGGCATTGCCAATGGCGGACAATAACGATTCAGATACACGAAATATCAGAATGAAAAAGTTAAAAATGGTCTCTATTAACGTAAACTCAATTATTCGAAACCAAAGGAGGGGTAGTCTTTTAAATTTCCTTAAAAAGAATGATCTAGACATAGCAGGATTATCTGAAACTAAGTTAAATCCAAAACATAAAGTTGAATTTTAGGATTATAACATTATTCGTAGATATAGGCCAAATTCAATACAGGAAGAGGCAGTTGCATTATTAATTAAAAAAGAGTTTAAAATCAAACAAATAATAGTATCAGAAGTCGAACAATTACAAAATTTAGTAACGGTAATTATCAGCATCAAGCTGCAAAATAACCAGCAACTATATGTTATTGCAGCGTATGCAGCCTATGGAGAAAGGTTAAGTTTTAATGAAGAATTAAATGAATTATTTGAAGTCCTTAAGCTGGATGACCCTTATAATTACTTTGTAATTGCAGGAGATCTAAACGCGAAACATACTAGCTGGTTAAATTCACAAAATAATGCTAGAGGAACCTTTTTAAGAAACTGGATAAATGACAATAGAGTCACGTATAAAATAAAATTATATTTCGAGCCTCGTTCTCGAGATTATACTATTTTACCATGTAGTTATCCCTAAGTCTACTAGAGTGCACAACATTTAGAGCCAAAAAATTTGCGGT
>NC_046657.1:107678927-107680980 GCF_010883055.1 Belonocnema kinseyi | reverse complement strand
CGAACCCACAATTCGCTCTGAATTTTCGTTTAGTACAGGCATCTGTGTTTCTGGAAGTCATAATGGCCCCTAAAACGAGTGGTAAAGCAGTCAAGAAAGCTGGCAAAGCCCAGAAAAACGTTACTAAGACCGACAAGAAGAAGAAGCGTAAGAGGAAGGAAAGCTACGCTATCTACATCTACAAAGTCTTGAAACAGGTCCACCCTGATACTGGAGTCTCCAGCAAGGCAATGAGCATCATGAATAGCTTCGTCAACGACCTTTTCGAACGTATTGCCGCTGAATCTTCACGCTTGGCTCATTACAACAAGAGATCCACCATCACATCTCGGGAGATCCAGACTGCTGTGAGACTTATTCTTCCTGGTGAACTTGCCAAGCACGCCGTGTCGGAAGGTACCAAGGCTGTCACCAAGTACACTAGCTCTAAATAGTTTGTTTTCATTCTGCTGATCTGAACAATCGGCCCTTTTCAGGGCCAACATGTTTTCTAACTGAGGAACCATTCTTTGTTCAAATTTCATGTTTTATTAATTTCTTACGCACTCATTATATATACATTGAAGTCTCGAAATAACGCTCTTGAAGGAACCTATACCGAAAAGGATGTTTTATGCGATAAGTCACCATGGAGCCGAGTAAACAGAGCGGTAAGTACGAAAGATTCTTATAACATTCACAGACTTGAGATTTTCTATCTTTCCATCGCGTCGTGTCCTTGCCGTCGTCCTTTTGTTCGCGTTGCGAAACCTCAAATGAACGAAATATTTTTTCCCAATTCTATTTTATCCATATAAATATTGTTCCAGCTACAATAAACAAATCCATTATAATTTTGTTTTATTAATTATATTATTTCCAATCTAAACTAACAAACATTTCAGCCATTTTTATAATTTACAGTTATAAGCAAAATAATTCGAAAGTAAGGATTTTTGGGGAGATTACGATATCCGTGGCGACAAAGTTCTATTTTGGATTCCTATAGGATTTTTTCGAAAAACACGAATCTCAAAGTTTTAAATTGATATCTCAATAGATTTCGAGATATGAAAGACACCCATGTGACTGATCACAGAAATAATGTAAGATCACACCCCTGCCCATTTTCTAACGCCCGGGGGGAGGGGCACCCCTGCGACTGGTCAGAGATAATGTGAGATCACACCCCTGTCCCTTTTTCAACGTCGGAATGAACATAAAAAACATTAAAAACAGATTATTAAATATTTTTATTGAAAAAATGATTAAAAAAAAGATATTCGAGGTATCGATTTAACACTTTCAGATTCGTGTTTGTCGCTAAAAATCCTATAGGAATCCACATTGAAACTTTGTCGTCACGGATATCGTAATCTTGCACGCTATATATTTAAACAAATATTTAATTTTTTTAATATGGAAGTTAATTTTTTTTTAAATAGTAAAAAATTTTTTTTTGATTAAAAAATCAAAAGTGACCCAAAGTACCTATGGATTTTATGGTATTCTTGTGGACTTGTCTTAACTAGTAAAAGTACTGGATTATTAATGTATGGGACATAGGAGGGTGGTACAGATGGGACATTTGGCATTTCAAAGCCTTTCGTCTGACCATTACCCTAATGACGGCGCTTAAGAGATTCTAAATTTGCATTGTGAATTCTGCAGAAAAGAAGCGAAAAAATTTTGAAATTACTTCAAATACTTTGTAGTTAAAGTGGTTTATAAATGTTTAAGAACTTTAATGACAGGGATATTCTTAACTATTATAATTCGGTCATATTATACTTACAGGATTCAAGGAACATCGTACGTAGTAAATTAAATACACTATTTAAAGATTTCAATCTTTAATTAATTGCTTGACATTTTCAGGTATGTATTTAAAATGTCTAGTAATAGTGATTTGAGGTATTGATTCGTTTATGGCATTTTTGATGACACTGGTGAAATTGTCTACCGCAGTTTCTACATCACTTAGAATTTTGAGATTACCACTGATATCTACATTTTTATTAATACTGTTTTTGAATTTATTCCAGTCGGCTTTCTTATAGTTAAAATAGGTACA
>NC_046657.1:107674119-107678827 GCF_010883055.1 Belonocnema kinseyi | reverse complement strand
AGTTCTAAACAATTCCTGGCATTGAATGCACACAATCGGCCCTTTTCAGGGCCACCAAATATTTTTAACGTTGGTTGTGTAATCTATTCGGTTTGAACATGTTACCTCCTATTAAACCAGTGGTTAAAGATGTTACCATCCCTTTTCCTAATAATACAATGCTGTCTAAAATCTTTTGACAACTGCTTAGATAAGTAATTTAATAGTTACTCATAAATGTAATTTTTCAATATAAATTAATAAATATCCATTAAAATTTAATATTATATTAATGAGATTAATATTGTCTATTTACTTTTTTAAATGAATTAAGTAAATTCACCTTTTTTTATTTAAAATTTGTATTTTCTTAACTGAAACAAATTTTTTCATCAATATTTCTGATATTTTGTTGAAAATTCGTCTTTTGGTTATTTATCTTTTTTATTATGAATTTCATCTTTCGTAAGCAAAAATGCGACTGTGCTTAAAAAGTAGTCTGGTTATGTTGACGCTTTGAGAGTTTTATTGAAAATGCGTTTTTTAAAAAATTAATTCTTTTGCTTTTAATTTGTGATTAAAATATTTTTTGGCTTAAATATCAACTATTATATTTTTTTATCAGAGAATTTAACTTTTTTGTTTAACCTAATACATTCATTAAAAAAGAAACAATATTTTTTTAACCAAACAGTCGCAATTTTTCTAACAAATATGAAATTTATAATTAAAAAGATTATTTTTGAACCAAAAATACGAATTGTCAACAACATAGTTGAAATATTAATAAAAAAAATTTTTTCATTTTCAAGAAAATACACGACTCGTCTCAAGACTTCATGCTTTCATTAGTGTTTATCTATAGATAATCTCAAAATACGTCACTTCAATGTAAATGGTATCTGCGGAAAATTAGCCGAGCTGAAAGAATTTATTTTTACTCACAAAATAGATATAGTACTGCTAAATGAAACCAAAGTCAATTTTAAACATGATATAAAAGTACCTGGCTTTAAATGTATTAGAAAGGATAGGAACGATAATGGGACAGGTGGAGGTGTGATGATATTAATTAAAAACGAGTTTAAATATCATGAGATTCCTATATCAACTATTTCTCTCGAAAACGTTGCAATTAAACTTGAGAATAATACTGTTATTGTATCAGTTGATATAGGAATAAGTAAAAATTTGAACCATGATATAGCAGTTGACATCATAGATGATCGAATCTCAGATCACCTACCTGTCCTTATTATCTTAAGAAAGATCTCTAATCTGACAGCAGAAAAATGTACCTATTTTAACTATAAGAAAGCCGACTGGAATAAATTCAAAAACAGTATTAATAAAAATTTAGATATCAGTGGTAATCTCAAAATTCTAAGTGATGTAAAAAACTGCGGTAGACAATTTCACCAGTGTCATCAAAAATGCCATAAACGAATCAATACCTAAAATCACTATTACTAGAAATTTTAAATAGATACCTGAATATGTCAAGCAATTAATTAAAGATAGAAACGAGCTAAGAAAAATACGGCCAAGAACTAAAAGTCAAGAAATCAGAAAAATAAACTCAGTAATGTTATTAATAGAAAAATGGCTAAACATAGTAACGAAAATTGGAGTAAAAAACTTGATACATTAAAAGTTAAAGATAACTCACTCTGGAAAATGGCACATTGCCTCACTAAACGAAGGACAAATGAAATTTCTATCCTACACGGTAGGATAGGAAGAATTTCGAAAAAGTCCACTGTTTAACTAAAAATATGGGCAACGATGACACTGATGAAATTGTTGACAATATTAATATTAATATTAAATCAACCAATTAATAATGATAATATCGTATTAACAACTACAGCTGAGATTAAAAAATGTGTACGTCAAACGAAATCCAAAATAGCACCGGGTCTAGACAACATTCAGAACATCACCCTAAAAAATCTACCCAAAAAAGCTTTCGTACAACTCACATATATATTTAACACCTGTCTTCTGTTATCATTTTTCCCAACAAGTTGGAAAAAAGCTAATATCCTTCCTATTCACAACCCTGGCAAGGGCAAACTTTTTCCTCAAAGCTACAGACCAATTAGCCTCTTACCTACCCCGAGTAAAATTTTTGAAAAAATCATTCTCATAAGGATCAAAAAACATGAATCACTATACAAAATCTTAATCCCTGAACAATTTGGATTTGTCGAAAAGAAAAGTACAGTCCTACAACTGTTTAGATTAACAAATTATATAAGGACAAATTTTAATATGCATAAATCAACAACGCTTGTATTGCTTGATTTAGAAAAAGCCTTTGACACCGTTTGGCACAAAGGTCTTATCTACAAACTTTTTAAATACAATTTCCCAGTTTACATTTTAAAAATATTACAAAACTATCTTAAAAATAGATCATTTGTGGTGACTGCAAATAAAAATACTTCTACTGAACGTCACATAGCAGCTGGTGTTCCACAGGGATCTATCCTAGCCCCGGTGCTTTTCCTATATTACATAAATGACATCCCAAAATCAACACACGTTAAATTATCATTATTTGCGGATGATACAGCACTGTACATAGAATCATGGTGGATTAGATTCTCCATAGAAAAAATGCAAGAATACTTGGATAATCTCATCCGATACTATCACCGCTGGAAAATTAAGATTAACACTGATAAAACTGAATTTGTTATCTTTAAGACAAAAAGTAGGAAAGAATTAGTTCCAGATCTTTATTTAGACCGTAAAAGACTTGTGCCTAAGATTAAGGCGAAATACCTAGGAGATATACTAGATCATAAACTTAAGCATCATAAACATATTCTAAACACTAAGAAGAAAGCGTCCAGAATGATAGGTTTCTTATATAATATAAAAACAATCAAAGATCAGATATTAGACCTGTCAGTAGTCTTTTATAATAACATTCCCAACATTGAAGGGTTACAAGAGGAACTTCACATGCATACAAATGTAGATCTAATGCCGTTCCGACAAAAACATAAATTACCATATCAAATTCTTTTAGAAAAGCCTCAGCAGTAATAGTAGTAGTATTCATTTTATTTAGTTTTAAGGTTGTTGCATAGTTTTAAGTCTGCACAATTTATGAGTTTTTTATAAAAATTTTTTGCTTAAAACGTTCATCACAAATACAAGTTCTCTGAACATCCCAACAATAAAAGTACAATAATTTATAGAGGAAAATTTCGCTTCGCGAAATAGGCATCTTCACTCTACATTTCTCAAATTCAAAGATGTAAATCTATGTATCGCAATTTATGAATAATAAAGATTCTTGAAAATGCAAAAGTATTTAAACTGAACATTGTAAACAGAAATCGTAAATTTCATTTGTTGTAAATTAAAGTACATTTATAGATTTGATGTTAAGAAGATTTAACATCAAACATTTAACATAGATTTGATGTTAAGAAGTCAAACTGAATCTTTCCAATAATTCATTCGTCTTTTTAGTTCGAAAAATAATTTCTTTTAGTGGAAAGTTCATATTTTTTTATTCAAATTGATTTATTTTTATGGATAACTGTACTATTTTGTAATAAAAAAAAATCGTTCACAGAAATATTTATATTCAACTATTTGGTGAGAAATTAAACTATTTTCTTAAATTGAAAATTTACATTTTTATTGAAAACTCTTATTTCTGAGTAAAAAATTGGAATATTTTGTATAAGCCCCGTCGTTGATGCAAAATCCTGTTAAATAAAACAAGAATCCAACAAGAAAATTTGAATCCAATGAGCAAAAGCTGATTTTATATAATCCTGTTCTATTTCATGAGTAGGTAGATGGTAGGAAAAAGTTTATTTATTTTAAACGATATTCAGAAGTTTTGAAAAAAGTTCAAAAACAATTCAAAAGATTCCAAATAATTAAAAATAAAATTATATACGAAAAATTCATTAAGATTCATATGAAAATTGAAAATGTATTTTTATCTTAGAAAATTAATTTTAACAGAATATTTCAGAAGAATTCGAAAGATTTCAAACATTTTAAACAAAAATTAGAAACATTTAAGGGATTTTATTTTTATTTTACAGGATTGATTAAGGATTAAAAAAGTTTGAAGTTAATGACAAAATATACTCAAGATTCTTGTGAAAAATATTAATGACTTTTCTTGTTAAAAATTTCCTCTAACATTGTTCTATGAGAATATTAAACGGTTCCTAAAAAGAGGAATTTTCAGTTTAAAAAATAAATTATAATCCCAGAAGGAAAGGAACTTCCATGTGAAAAAGAAAAAATGTCAACTTTATAGGATAGCTATATTTTCAGGCAAATTGTACAAATGCATTTTAGGCACTTTTTCAAAGACTTATAAGAGCGGAAAAATCAATGATGAAACTCAGAAGTTAGTTAGTTAAAAATGTTCTTTATTGTTCTTAGATTTTGTTACATAGGTGTGGTATACATTTTTGGTTCCTATCTTAAGCGACTTTACCCGAAAATAGTTTTTGAGTTCTTGTTGTAGTTGTAATGAGTTTTTTGTTTCTCTAGTTTTGTATGTTATTTGTTAGGAAAAATTTGGGAAAAACCTATTAAATTTTGAGACTTAGAATATTTTACAACTAAATCTAGCTTAATATATATACAATATTTACAGTTACTTTAGCTAATACAGGCTGCGAAAATTAAAGTTTTGTGGAGATAGTTCGTTTAATTTTGTAGCAAGTGCTGCGGTAATTTA
>NC_046657.1:107667119-107674019 GCF_010883055.1 Belonocnema kinseyi | reverse complement strand
GATAACTACATGGTAAAATAGTATAATCTCTTCGAACGAGCCTCTCATATAATTTCGATCGAATTTCACGCCATAAAGGCGATCATTTGATCGAACAATTATATAGCTCGAGCCTTCCTTCTTTCCCTAGAGGAGATTCGTATTTGGATCTATGCTTAGCTGACAACAGACTGAAGGTCGCCATATTTGAGAATACAGACAAACTAGAAACATTAAATTATGACAGCGATCATAATGTGATCCAAATGCGAATTTCCTATAAAAATGATATGGATTTTTTATTAGAAAAAATGGAAACTATGGACAAACTTAATTATAAGAAAACTAATTGGGAAAAATTTGCAAATTTTCTAGAAAAGGAATATATTACGGGCATTCGAAATAATAGAAATCTATCAAATGAAGAAACTGAAGTATATTTGCGGGATATAAATACGGCAATAACGATTGCAATAAAAAGTACGGTGCCTAAACTCAAAAGCAAAAATTCTATGGCGTGCTATCAAACGCCTTTAATTATGAAAATTCACAGACAAAAAAGCCTTTTAGTAACAAAAATTAACAACATTTTTAGACAATTTAAAACGCATAATAACAGACAACTAAATCTGTTGCAAAATAAACTCCTAACAGTAAAAGCACTCCTTAAACAAGCGTATATTACGTCAACTAATAGATATTGGTCTTAAAAAATAAGAAAAACTCCCGAAAATGACCCAAAGAATATGTTTCCGCAAGCAAACCAAATTTTTAGAACAAAAGGTAAAATATCCATCCCACAATTAAAAATTAAAAATCAGAATATTCCACTTTTACAAGAAGCAAAAATAAATGTAGGCAGCCTAATGAAAGATGAAACGGATAAATTGATAATATCCAATCAGGAAGAAAAAATAAAAATAATAGGAACACATTTTCAAAACACACACACACTAGATTTCTTCACATTGGAAGGGAAAGATTGAACAAAATTATACAGGAAAAAAAAAGAATTTTGAAACTGACATAGAAAACGATAAAGAATCCAATACTACAGTTGTCAAATTCAGTGATGATTTGAGGTCCGATTCTCTTGCATTACAAGAAACCATCCCGAATTTCTTTACTTCAAACATAACACTAAACAAAATATTCAGTAAGTTAAATAATAAAAAATCTTCAGGCATTGATGGCATTCCAAATATTGCATTAAAACATATAACACCCACAATAGTGCACGATTATTGTATCTTATTTAATAATATGCTGAACAATAGTTTCTTTCCAAAAGAATGGAAAAAATTCAAGATAACTCCCATACCTAAAAAAGGAAATAATAGCACCAACCCAGCAGACTTCCGACCTATAAGTCTATTGCCGAATATAAGTAAAGTTTTCGAAGTCATAGTAAAAGACTCTCTGTTGCATGTACGCGAAGAGAAAGAAGTTATACCGGAATTTCAATTTGGATTTCGGCATAAGCATTCAACAATCCATGCAATAAATAAATTAACGTCGGACGTCTGTAGGGCAATAAACGATAAAAAATATGTAGGGGCTTGTCTAATTGAGCTAGAAAAAGCTTTTGACACAGTATGGATTAAGGGCCTGATTTATAAACTATTAAAGCTAAAATTCTACAAACACCTTGTAAAAATGATCAAAGAAATGATAACAGGGAAAAGTTTCATAATCACGGATGGCAATATAACGATCAATCAGGTTTTCAAATTACTTAACGGTCTTCATCAGAGAGCAGTACTCTCTCCACTTCTTTTTAATATCATTGTTTACGAGTTATTAACAATGTATGGTCTCAATATAGAACCTCACAAAAAAGCACTGGCTTTCGCTCATGACATAATAATTTATATCATAGGTTAGAAAGCATCAAAAATACAAGAGCAACTTCAAGATTTATTTGAAAATATTCAATATTATCTTTATACTTGGAAACTAAAATTAAACATCCAAAAATGCAAATCAATCTTTTTCAAAACTCAAACGGTTAGTTTATCATAAACATTCAAATCCCAAAATCAAGGTAAGATGCTATATGCTAATAGTACGACCAATTTTAACGTATGCTTGCCCAGTCTGGTATAATGTCAGTGCAAGTATAATGGAAAAATTTAGAGTTTTTGAAAGAAAATGCCTCAGAGTCTGCCTGGGAAAACACAGATCTGTAGAGTCCGAGTCCAAACGACGCATATTACGAAAAAATAATAAAAACTAACCACATTCCACCAGAGGCATTTATGTATCTGGACAAAAACGGATACAGACAAGACGAACATGACGCACCAATCATTTACCACTATCACAGAGGACGGAGACAAAAAGCTATTCTTTACGAAAAGAACCTAGACACAAAAACCCCACACGAAGCATGTAGGTTTGAAACATGCACGACAAACAAAGAAAGGAAAGACAAACATAGACTAAATAAAGATAAATATTTTTGGCTCGACGAATAGCTAATCTTTGATGATCCATATAGCCATATAGCGTTTAATCTACGGAAAGAAATGATCACATATTATTTGACAATATAAAATACATATCTATAAGTAGATAATATTTTTCTATGACCGATTCTCATATAGTGTTAGGAAAAACAAGCATCATGTAATCTTATATTATTATATCTTGATAATTCTAAGTTCCTTTGTAAATATAGTTGTAGATCTGTTATTTTTCTTATTTTTTTATCTTTTATAGTATATATTTGTTACCTAAAAATACTGAAGTATGGTCAGTTTTTGTACGCGACTTTTCTGATCAAGGACACGCAAAAATGTACCTGATAAATTGACTTCCACATTAATCGATATCTTAATGAAAAATTAGAATTAAGTTTGCTATAACATTTAATATGCTAATTACAAAAGCATAAGAAACTGTGCGTGACTTCGAGTGCTGTATGTATGCCAGTGAGTCCTTAGTATTATATGTTTATGAAATATTATTCATTGTTTATTATGAAAATTATGTAAAAATCTAAATATTAGCAACTTAATAAACACTAACTAAACTAAACCAATTCTTGTCCGATCACTGAAGTTGGGCGCGGTTAGTACTTGGATGGGTGACCACTTGGGACTACCGCGTTCTGTTGGCACAATTCCCCCCCCCCCCTCTTTTTTATACATTGATTTTTTCTATCGTGTCAATACTTTCTCTATCAGTAAAAATTATTTTTTTTTAATTAAAATTTTTTTTACACATTTAGAAATTAAACTAGTTGTTTGAAAGTTTTTGTGCTTTGTGCAAAATTCGCCTTATTTATAGAAAATTAATCATTATGGTCTGTTATGGTTGAAAATTCAGGAGTTTGATAGAAGAGTACTTGAACTAAAAAGTTGAATGTCCATTTTTAGTTGACAATTGTTCTTTTCTTGTTAAAAATTCAACAAATTTGGATGAAAATTTGTCTATATTGTTTGAAAATTTAACCATTTCGTTGAATATCCACATATGTTCGAGTGATCCAAAAAATCACATTTGAGAAATTTCATGGGACTGCAGGATATGGGCGATCGTCTTTTCCTCCACGGCTACCTGCGTAACCTTCCCCTTCCACTGCGCAACGACACTACCCCTCAATAGTTTCGTAGTTGCTACAGGCCCTCGATGTACTGTCCCCATAAAGATTATCCCTGTGTATATAATTTCTTGCAGGTATGCTGTTTTACTATTAAAAGTACTATTCTTTCAAAAAATCTTTTAACGAAGAACAACTAATGAAAAAACAATTAAAATGTAGCCGGGAAATTTTATAACAAAACTTATAAACAAATTTTTTTTAAGTTTTCAGAAAACACTGCAGACGAAGAACTCGTTTAAAATTATTTCTTAGCGACGCACGGTGACCGATTCTGGATTCAAGCGTTGATAAGTTATGTGTAGTGTCAATTTTGATCCGATTTGGACCACTCTTTCTTTGAAATACTTGTGAATACTTGTAGTTTTAAAAAGCACAGCGCGAAATAGGTTTAGATTTTTCAGAACGCTGTCTAAACTAAAAACCCACCGGAAATCATCACAGCCAGTGATCTAAAAATGCCCGTACTGAGCGCCGGTTAATAATGAAAAAAGTAACAGATAAAACTCAAAGGTATTGTGTTTTCCATGCTGGTATACATTGATAAAGTTTTTGTAGACTTGAGTGGCGTGAAATCGTGGCCGGATATGATTCCTTTATTTGCTCTTGTACGACGAAATTGTTTATAACGATTTTACACTAACACAATGAGCTCTGACAAAAAAACGTCATATACATTTTCGTCGTGATTTTTCCCGTATAATTTATTGGTACTATTAGTTTTTCTGGAAAAAGGTTTTTTTTTTTCGTTTCGCTGTATGTTGTTTAAACAATTTTATGAAAATAAGTCAAAATGGCAAAACAAAAAATAGGTGTACTCTTTTTTTTTGACTTATTTTACAATTTCATTGTCGTTTTGATGCCATCTATAACCGGGGCTTAGTACGGGCATTTTTAGCTAACCGACTATGATGATTTCCGGCGTTTTTTAGTTTAGGCAGCGTTCTGACGTATATTAAATCCAATTTTTTTTGGAGCCCTTAAACACAGCTTTTTGTGTATAAGAGAAATATTGTTTATAATACATTTTTCTGTTATGATGAGGAATTATATCTGTAAAAGTTAAATTTTTTTCTCTTGAAAGTCGCACTGTAGTAAAAATACAAAATTTAAAACAAAACTTTGTAGCTAAATACTTATTCGAATATTCTTTAAAAACTTTTCTTTTCCTTATATCGACGAAAAATTGATGCACATTTTTTCACAGTTGTAAGAATACAGATTGTCAAGAAACATTGTACTTAAAAAAGTTTTCCTCGATTTTTTATGTACAAATTTTCCTTTAACGAAGTTTTATATTTCTTTGAATTTAAAAATTTTAATTTTTCAAAATGTTTATAATTTCAATTTTTGAAATTGAAATTTACTATGTTTTCTGTTTGTAATGGTCTGGAGAAATAATGGACCTTTTCTTTGTATAAGTGGCTGAACTGTGAGACATAACTTCTTTATTAGACTTCTTTACTGCTAATAGGTAGGAAGCAGACGGGCTCCCTACACAAGGGATGCGATAAGCAACCTTTGTTACCCTAAGGCAGTGGTCGGCACGCTCTTGCCCAGGGCAGGCTAGCCTGCCTTGGCTGCCCTACGACCTACTTACAGGGCACTACCTGCGAGCTTGGCCAGACCACCCCTTTCCTCAAGGGTCCTTTGTTAGAAAATGGGAAAAAAAAGTGACATTAAAAAATTCGTAATTTTACAATCAGTGACTTCAAAGTAATATATTTGGAATCTCCGTATTTTTCCGATTCTAAAGACATATAATTTGTCTACAAAGGTTGAAAATTGGAGAAGAATTTAGTATTAAATTGAGTGTAAAGCTGATGTTTCTTGATATTAAACTCCTTCAAATTTTTAACTTTTCTAGGCAAGTAATGTATCACTGGAATCGGAAAAATTCGTAGATGTTCATAATCCTATTTTCAAATCGCCAGTTGAAAAATTAAAAAATCTGAAAATTTCTGTACTTTGACATGCCTGTGGACAAAAGACCCTTGCTGGAGTAAGCTCACTCACACTAAGGAACCAAAAAGCAGTAGAAAAAATTAAGTCGAGTGGAGCCTGACCATACCTGAAAATTAAGCAAAAAGTTTGCCGACCACTGCCCTAAGGCCCATGCCTAGACAAAGAAGTGGGGAAACTAGCCGATGCTGTTACAATAGAATACTCGATGCTGTTACAATCCCCTTTTTAGATCGGGTTTAGTCTCTAAACCTTTCTGATAGGTCTTATTTTAACAGCAGTAGTTTGGATTCTACAATCCACACCTCTATCATCTAATATAGAAGCAGCAGTATAATGTACACACTTAGAGAGTAGCGCTAGCAAGTTGCATTTGTATCCTACGAACGCTATGACTATCGCAATGGCAAGGTAGCCTAGGTAATGTACCCAGTTAGTCGCGTATTCACACAAGGTACGTGTTCGTCTCTCCCTACTGATTTTTTTACTACGTTCTCGATGTCATCGACCGATTGCTTCAGCCTGTTAAAATTGAAGGACCTAATTTCCTAAGTTAGCAGTATTAACTTATCTTTTATTGAATCTAGTTGATCATCAGTATATAGTAGCGATAAGTTCTTTCTATAGTTAATTTCTTTGGCAAGAGTATTCGTTGGACTTAATTTTAATAGAATATTCAATCCGTTCAGTATACATTGATCTTTGCTTACAATTTTCGTTGGACCGTGAATTTTAATTTTACCGTGTCCCGATTCACACAGCACATCAACATCAATTGGCTCATGAGGGATCAAAATATATCCGCCCGTAAGTTGTATAAAAGCAACGTTAATAATTTTAAAGGGAGAATATTTACATTCGTCACTGGTACTTTTCATATTCGTTCTGAGTATGCTATTTTCACAACTATGCGTTTCTGGCATCAAGTGGGTTGCATTTGTTTGCACATTTTAATTTTGCCGTAGTGTTTACAATTATCTAAAGATATTCTGTCGGTCGGTAAATATGTTGTGTGTCATTGTCTCATTAGTAGGTATTCGTAGTCTGGAATTATTGCTAGGAAGACTGAACGGATTTGTTTAGGAATAGGTATTCAATGTTTAATTTTGTAAGTCTGTTTCTGGCATAGGAATATGAATGGAGTAGACAAATCACTGCTTAGATCATTAGACTATTGAAGAGCGGGTTTTTTTTACTGGTGTCCAGGAAACGAAACTCGGCAAGGAGTATTTGGTCTGAATATACTGACACTCAACTGGAAAGACATGTAGTAACCAAAATTATTCCTCGTAAAAAACATTTGGTGGCCCTGAAAAGGGCCGATTGAATAGAGGTATTATACAATCCTAAGCACG
>NC_046657.1:107665825-107667019 GCF_010883055.1 Belonocnema kinseyi | reverse complement strand
TGTAAAGCTGATGTTTCTTGATATTAAACTCCTTCAAATTTTTAACTTTTCTAGGCAAGTAATGTATCACTGGAATCGGAAAAATTCGTAGATGTTCATAATGCTATTTTAAAATCGCCAGTTGAAAAATTAAAAATCTAAAAATTTCTGTACTTTGACATGCCTGTGGACAAAAGACCCTTGCTGGAGTAAGCTCACTCACACTAAGGAACATGGATAGACCAAAAAGCAGTAGAAAAAATTAAGTCGAGTGGAGCCTGACCATACCTGAAAATTAAGCAAAAAGTTTGCCGACCACTGGTTTAAAATGAATCAACTTTTTCCTACCATCTACCTGCTCATGAAATAGAACAGGATTATATAAAATCAGCTTTTGCTCATTGGATTCCAATTTGCTTGTTGGATTCTTGTTTTATTTAACAGGATTTTGCATCAACGACGGGGCTTATACAAAATATTCCAATTTTTTACTCGGAAATAAGAGTTTTCAATAAAAATGTAAATTTTCAATTTAAGAAAATAGTTTAATTTCTCACCAAATAGTTGAATATAAATATTTCTGTGAACGATTTTTTTTTTACAAAATAGTACCGTTATCCATAAAAATAAATCAATTTGAATAAAAAAATATGAACTTTCCACTAAAAGAAATTATTTTTCGAACTAAAAGGACGAATGAATTATTTGAAAGATTCAGTTTAACTTCTTAACATCAAATCTATGTTAAATGTTTGATGTTAAATCTTCTTAACATCAAATCTATAAATGTACTTTAATTTACAACTCAGCTGGACTTGTTAATACGATATTATCATTATTAATTGGTTGATTTTTTATTTCTTTATATATATTGTCAACAATTTCATCAGTGACATCGTTGCCCATATTTTTAGTTAAACAGTGGACTTTTTCGAAATTCTCTGCTAATTATTCTACTCTATCTTCATTTGTAATGGCTAAGCCGTCAAGACCGTGTAGGATAGGAATTTCAGTTGTCCTTCGTTTAGTGAGGCAATGTGCCATTTTCCAGAGTGAGTGATCTTTAACTTTTAATGTATCAAGTTTTTTACTCCAATTTTCATTAATATGTTTAGCAATTTTTCTATTAATAACATTACTGAGTTTATTTTTAATTTTTCTGATTTCTTGACTTTTAGTTCTTGGCCGTATTTTTCTTAGCTCGTTTCTATCTTT
>NC_046657.1:107664449-107665725 GCF_010883055.1 Belonocnema kinseyi | reverse complement strand
ATATTTAAGACAGACGTGCGCCAAACGCCTCCGCCTGTCTTAATGATTTCTTTTGGAACAAGATTTACTTCGTTTACAAAGAGTCTTCTTCCTTCTTCCATCGATCTCTCCAACGTTTTCTCTCAACACATCGAAACTCAGAAGCCAGAAGTAGTTGTTTTTTGTAACAAAACCAAAGGCGGCGTGAATTTGTGAAAATGTGTCATGATTCGATAAGGCAATATCTGCGAATTCGTTTGGAGAAGTCTAATTTATCATTATCGCATATGATGTGTGAAATTGTTTATTTTTTAAATACAAATACATGGAGCAAAATCAGCATTATACTTTTTTCTTCATGCAATATTCGTTTTAAAAGCACCAATTTCATGTGTCAAAATAAATATGTGTTTGGAAGACAACACAGGTTAGTTACTTTTTTTACAAGAGAGCTTAGTCAGACAAAACCGCGTAACCTTTTTTTCTAATTTAATTATTTATAAAATTTTATAAAATAGAGGATCTGAATAATAACTTGGAAATTTCTAAGTATTTTTGCATCGCAAACTTTATTGGTAGTTATTCTTAGCTTTTTAATTATTTTTGTGATTTAACATAATATTTTGAAATTAAAATATTTTAAAAACAATATTTTAAAATGAAAACGTTAAAAAAGTAAAAATTAGATTAATTCCAATCTAATAAAGTATAAACACGATATATGAACATTTTATCTACCAAAAATAATATAATTTTCCACTATTTAAGTTATGGTCTTACAATGAAGGTGAAGCTGTTATGGCGAGTGCAATAAAACGCGCAGAGTCGAATTTTGTTGGTAGCAGAACAATAAGACCTAAACTCTAAAGTAATAAAGTTTTAGAGTGAAGGTGTCTTGATAGAAAAACTTAATAATAATAGAAAGGAAGGTCGGATTATTGGCGAGGCAGGTACGAATTTCCAAAAAAGTATCCTCCGTTAGAAAACATGTTTGGCCCTGAAAAGGGCCGATTTGTTCAGATCAGCAAAATGTAAAACACAAACTACTTAGAGCTGGTGTACTTGGTTACAGCCTTCGTGCCTTCAGAGACAGCGTGCTTGGCTAGTTCACCAGAAAGAATAAGCTTGACAGCAGTCTGAATCTCCCGAGATGTGATGGTGGATCTCTTGTTTTAATGAGCCAAGCGGGAGGATTCAGCGGCAATACGTTCAAAGAGGTCGTTGACGAAGCTATTCATGATGCTCATTGCCTTGCTGGAGACTCCTGTATCAGGGTGGATCTGTTTCAAGACTTTGT
>NC_046657.1:107663196-107664349 GCF_010883055.1 Belonocnema kinseyi | reverse complement strand
AAAGGGGTGGTCTGGCCAAGCTCGCAGGTAGTGCCCTGTAAGTAGGTCGTAGGGCAGCCAAGGCAGGCTAGCCTGCCCTGGGCAAGAGCGTGCCGACCACTGTTTTAAACGATATTCAGAAGTTTTGAAAGAAGTTCAAAAACAATTCAAAAGATTCCAAATAATTAAAAATAAAATTGTATACGAGAAATTCATTAAGATTCATATGAAAATTAAAAATGTATTTTTATCTTAGAAAATTAATTTTAACAGAATATTTCAGAAGAATTCGAAAGATTTCAAACATTTTAAACAAAAATTAGAAACCTTTAAGGGATTTTATTTTTATTTCACAGGATTGATTCAGGATTTAAAAAAGTTTGAAGTTAATGACAAAATATACTCAAGATTCCTGTGAAAAATATTAATGATTTTTCTTTTTAAAAATTTCCTCTAACATTGTTCTATGAGAATATTAAACGGTTCCTAAAAAGAGGAATTTTCAGTTAAAAAAATAAATTATAATCCCAAAACGAAAGGAACTTCCATGTGAAAAAGAAAAAATTTCAACTTTATAGGACAGCTATATTTGCAGGCAAATTGTACAAATCATGGCTATTCATGATGCTCATTGCCTTGCTGGAGACTCCTGTATCATGGTGGACCTGTTTCAAGACTTTGTAGATGTAGATAGCATAACTTTCCTTCCTCTTACGCTTCTTCTTCTTCTTGTCAGTTTTAGCGACGTTCTCCTGGGCTTTGCCAGCTTTTTTTACGGCTTTACCACTAGCTTTAGGGGCCATTATATGACGTTCAGAAAGACAAAAATCTATAATGAACGATTGTAAAAGAAAAGTCAGAACGAATTGACGGTGCGAAAAAAGGGGTGGGGATGAGGTGGCCCCAACCATCGCCCCCTCTCGTGATGAGAGGGGGTATGATCTCCCCGATGAATAATCGGACTGGAAGAAGTTGTTCTGTGTTACCCGTTTGGGCATTGTTACACAATCTGAGAGAAATTTGACATGACTTGAATTATGAGTGACGTTAATTATATGTGGGAAAAAAGCCAGCAAGCGGGAAAAAACCACAAGATCTGATAATTTATTTTATGAGAGAAAAGTAAAGAAGAAGAGTGGGAAGGGGTAGAGGGGTCGAAGAATGAAATTCGTAG
>NC_046657.1:107661762-107663096 GCF_010883055.1 Belonocnema kinseyi | reverse complement strand
CAAAAATATGCCAAAGAAGGCATTTGTACAAATTACTTATAGTTTTAATGCCTGTCTCATGCTTTGTTACTTTCCGTATGCTTGGAAAACTGCAAACATCATACCCTTCCACAAAGCTGGTAAGGATAAGCTTTTCCCGGCAAGTTATCGCCCTATAAGTTTACTGCCAACTCGAGCCAAGGTTCTGGAACGCATAATTTATAAAAGACTTTTGAAATTTGAAATTTGAAATTACAAATAAAATATTAATTCCAGAGCAGTTCGGATTCAGACAAAATAGAAGCACGGTTCAGCAACTAATTAGATTAGTAAATACTGTTAGTACTAATTTCAACAAAAATTTGACTACTGTCATGGTTCTCTTTGACCTGGAAAAGGCATTTGATACCGTCTGGCACAATGGCCTAATATATAAACTTAGCGAGCTTAAAATTCCAACTTATTTAATCAAAATAGCGCAAGCTAATCTCTCTGGGAGAAAATTCAACGTAGTAATAAATGGCACTAAATCTAAAGACAGAAGCATTGACGCAGGAGTCCCACAAGGTTCTATTCTTGGCCCGCTGTTCTTCCTATACTACATTAATGATATACCAGCGTTGCAAGGAGTATTGCGATCATTATTTGCCGACGACACAGCTTTGTATTTCGCTTCCTGGAGCCCTAAAGTAGCTTTGGATAAATTACAAAAATTTACTAACTTGATAGTAGAATTTTTTGATATATGGAAATTAAATGTTAAAGCTGATAAAACTGAAATCATAATTTTCACAACGAAAAATTTTAACCATCCAGAGAGAAAGAGGAAGGTAGCTATTCCTGATTTCATTGTTCGGGATAAGATTATTAAGCCTAAATCGGTTGCAAATTATCTGGGAGTTTTACTGCATCAAAAACTAATATTTAATGAGCACGTTGCACGCTCTCTTAAAAAAGCCCAGAAAATTCTGGGCATCATGTACTGCCTCATGTGCAGAAAGAGTAAATTAAGTATTAAAAATAAATTATTACTTTACAAAATGATTATCAGACCAGTTCTTTTATATGCGGCTCCCGTCTGGAGTAGCGCAACAAACAATACTATCTTAAGGCTACAACGCTTTCAAAGTAAATGTTTAAGAATGATCACTAATGCCTCCCTCAGAGACAGGAATATTGATTTGCATAAGAAGTTTAACCTTCCTCTTATCTCGGACCACATTTATAGATTAACGAAAATTTTTTATGAAAACCAGATGAGCTTAGAAGAGCTTCAGGAAGCAAAACCTATCAGTAAAGAAGAAATGCCTTTTAAAATGAAATATAGGATGCCATATCATCTGTTAATTGATAAA
>NC_046657.1:107660314-107661662 GCF_010883055.1 Belonocnema kinseyi | reverse complement strand
AGCGGCAATACGTTCAAAGAGGTCGTTGACGAAGCTATTCATGATGCTCATTGCCTTGCTGGAGACTCCTGTATCAGGGTGGATCTGTTTCAAGACTTTGTAGATGTAGATAGCATAACTTTCCTTCCTCTTACGCTTCTTCTTCTTCTTGTCAGTTTTAGCGACGTTCTTCTGGGCTTTGCCAGATTTTTTTACGGCTTTACCACTAGCTTTAGGGGCCATTATATGACGTTCAGAAAGACAAAAATCTATAATGAACGATTGTAAAAGAAAAGTCAGAACGAATTGACAGTGCATTTTTTTTTTTGCTCTTGTAAACCATATTTTATTCATAACTTCATTGTAAGGTTACATAGGTTCTTACATTTGTTTTGTGTATCAAATTCTGTACCCAGTTGACAACGAACTAAACAGAGTATTTTTATTACATAATAAAGTAGGTAGGTAGACAAATCTTTATTTCTTTTATTTCTGGGTAAAAAGGTAATGTAAAAAAATCCCATTAGATAATTTCGTATCCTAAGCTAACTTAACCTATACTGTATGTACATTATTTACAATCATGTTTATTATTGAAATCGTAAGATGAGTTATGTTATACGCTGATAGGGCAGTATATGCTTTATTCGGAAAGAAGCACTGTCTTTATTGTACAATTTAATGCTTTTGAGAGCTGTTGATTCGCCAAGTTCAAGAGTAAAAAATTATTGTGTAATACCTAATGTATCTGTAGTAATATCTTTTATTTCTAGATCATTTCTTATATCTATATTTCTTTTCTTAGGACTAGCGTTAGAGATTCTGCAGAGAAGTTTATTTTCAAAATATTGCAATTTTTGAATATGCCTTCTGGAGGCGCCGCTCCATATATGTACTGCGTATAATAATACTGGTTTTACAAAAGTCTTATATAGAATAAGTTTGTTTTTAATACTAAGCGGACTTTTTCTATTGAGTAAACTATATAAAAGGTGTATCATTTGGAAGCCTTTTGCGCAAGCTTCCGTTATGTGTTGCCTATATGATAATCTGTGATCTAGTATTATTCCTAGGTATTTCGTTGTTAATTGCTGCTTTATCGGCATATCGTTTATGTTAATGACAAGTTCATCCTCTCTTATTTCTTTTCGTTTTCTACTACAAATTCTACAAATTACAAATTACAAATTCTGTTTTATTTACATTAATTTTAATCTTCCACCTATGATAGTACTTAATTAATTTGTCAAGATGTTGTTGCAGATAATTAACCGCCATATGTTTTTTCCAGGAGGAAGCGTATATGGCTGTGTCAATTGACAGTGCATTTTGTAATTCATTTGTAAAAATCTTTATTTGTTCTTTAATA
>NC_046657.1:107659111-107660214 GCF_010883055.1 Belonocnema kinseyi | reverse complement strand
TTAGTTTTTAAGTTTATTCCTTTAGTTTTAAGAAAAATTAGATAACTTTATGGGTTTTTACACAACTTTTTACCCGATACTCATATCAGAATTAATTCGATCATGATAAATAATTAGAAAAGTAAACGAAATCAAATAGATTATTTAATAGGATAAAATTTCTCATCGAGAAATGGGTGCCTCTTCAGTATTCATCTCAGACCTTATTGTATTATATTTTTATGTACAAATCCTGGTTCATATTGAATAAAGATTGTTAAAAAGCAAAAGCATGCACTGTCAATTATTATAATATTGGATAATTATTCATTTTTCTTGAACGTAGTACGTGGATCAATAGCGTATCGTGTTAAAACTGGGAGGCGAAGGTGTTTGGCTCGCGTCTCTCAGTTCCTGAGTTAGGGCGGAAGGCGCGTGGCGCACTGTCATCTAACATGGCTGCAACCAGACCAAAAAGATCCAGGAAGGCGACGGGAAACGAAGATATCTGTACACAAAACAGATATGAAGTCCTGTCGGACAACGCTGACAGCATGGATAAGGACGATGTTAGTACCAAGGGGGAACCAGACAAGAAGCCCAAGCAGAAGGTGCCACCTATTGTGCTAACCGCCAAGATTAATAACCAGGGCTTGGTTATGAAAGAAATAAATGAAGCTACAGTCTCAAAAAGGACAAGGTTTAACTTTTCCAGACAAGGACTTTCAATCCTCGCGTTCGACAAGGATGACTACCGCATCATGAGGAAGAAGCTGGATGGTTCAAATGCAGCCTATTTTACTCACATGTTCAAAGATGAGAAACCACGACACCTTGTGGCCAAGGGACTGCCTATTATTTCTGTTGAGGAAATCAAAGAAGATCTGCTACACCAAGGTGTCAAAACCGAAAAAGTAATTCGCATGAAGCAAAGGATTACAACGGATCACCCCAATTACTTGATAACTCTACCACCAAATCAAGACTTTACTTTGTATCCTTATTCTAACGCGCCTCCTAGGGTAGTAGATATAGGTCTATTAAAGAATATTGACTCTGACTTTATTATTGATACTTTTGATGAATTAAACTCAGATCATATACCTGTTGTTATGTCAATTAAT